>NC_134405.1:310878073-310995573 GCF_038048845.1 Mixophyes fleayi | reverse complement strand
TATACAATTTTAATTACAATATTTTTTAAAATACATTATACATAGGTACATTGTGTTGAGACAATTAAACATAAAAAATTCCCTGCAGCATGTACGAGGTGGGGGAAAGGAGGGCACATACAACATTTACCTAGGTTTAATATATAGATTATATAAATATCAAATTCAGGAAGAGAATATCCGGCAGCTCATGCGGGGTATGGAGGAAGGAGAATATGGTCATATATTACGTTTTAACTGCAATCGACAAGTAATAAGCTTATAAGTAATAAACAGCTTAAACTATTGCCTAAAGATGATTTTTACCAATACAACCCTTCCCTTAATAGAATTCCGCCAATTATTAGTGTACAGCCCTTAATTCTGCCCTATTTTCTAGGCTAGTTGAAGAATTTTTAATCTTGTAAACGGGGTTGCTGTTGAAGCCAGAAGTCAGGAAGAACCAGTGTAAGGGTCTAGTAAACTAAGGATGTTGCAAAAAATATAAACACCTTATTGTTGTCTTTGGGCGCTTGGATGACGTATATCCCCTTTTTGTTTATTGCAGTTGCCAAGGACAAAGATGACAATTCCACTGAACCATGGCTTTCTTTCACAGTTTTCAGCCATTCTATATGGCGGGCAGAGTCTCTCTAAAGAAACAAAATTGGAAACATTTTATTGCATTAAAATGTAAACAAAATAGAAGCAGTCACCCAAATAGGTTAAAATATTCAAGAACTAAATGATCATGTGTATCACTTTAATGTCGGCTTTGAGTGCTTTCTATCACGTGCCGTGATCATTTAGTAGATTAAATAGCTGACCAAACATGCTTTAGTGAGATTGTTCGCCAAAACAATCAGATCTTTTTAAAAAAAAAAAAAAAAAAAAAACATTTTTATTCGTATTTTTCCAGATACAGGTACAGTGAATGCAAGTCACCCAGATAATAAGCTTAAATATGACAAAATTGAATGACATATAAATGTTTAGTGCATTTCATTCCAAGAAACGATAGAGAATGTTTGTGTAATGTAGTTCAGATGGATGTGTTATTATATTGAACTATAGTACTATATATTGTTAAAGATAATATGTACTAGGGGTAAGCGGGTTCGGATTTTTGAAATCCGAACACCCCCGAACAGTGCCGATCAGAGCCCGGACCCGAGCACTGTTCGGCAATTCCCGCCCGCCGCAAAAAACTCAGAACTAGGCAAAACGTCATTATCCCGCCGTCGGATCTCGCAAGATCCGGATTCATATTATTCCCCGCTTCCCGCCGCCATCTTCACTCGGGCATTGGAGAGGGAAGAGGGAGGGTGTGTGGTGGTGTCGTCTGTCCTGCTCAGTCCAGTGGTGCTGTCCGGTGCTGTCCGGCTCAGTCCAGTGGTGCTGTCCTGCTCAGTCCAGTGGTGCTGTCCTGTGTCCAGTCCAGTGGTGCTGTCCTGTGTCCAGTCCAGTGGTGCTGTCCTGTGTCCAGTCCAGTGGTACAGCCATATAAATCCAATGGTGCTGTCCTGTGCTGCAAAAGTCCAGTGGTGGTGTCCTGTACTGCATAAGTCCAGTGGTTCTGTCCTGTGCTGCTTAAGTCCAGTCCAGTGGTACTGCCGTATAAGTCCAGTGGTACTGCCGTATAAGTCCAGTGGTACTGCCGTATAAGTCCAGTGGTACTGCTGTATAAGACCACTGATCCTGCTGTATAAGTCCAGTGGTACAGCCGTATAACTCCAGTCCAGTGGTACTCTCCTGTGCCGCATATCATTTTTAAAGGCTTTGCCGAGTGTGTGTGGTTTAGGGGTACGCTCTCTTGTGCTGCATATAATGGAGAACAAAAATTTGGAGGATAAAGTAGGGAAAGATCAAGAACCACTTCCTCCTAATGCTGAAGCTGCTGCCACTAGTCATGACATAGACGATGAAATGCCATCAACGTCGTCTGCCAAGGCCGATGCCCAATGTCATAGTAGAGGGCATGTAAAATCCAAAAAGCCAAAGTTCACTAAAATGATCAAAAAAAAGAAATTAAAATCATCTGAGGAGAAACGTAAACTTGCCAATATGCCATTTACGACACGGAGTGGCAAGGAACGGCTTAGGCCCTGGCCCGTGTTCATGACTAGTGGCACAACAATCTAAGCCCTCCTCCTCCCGCCCCTCTAGAAATACGTTAAGCGGTCATCAAAAACACAGCAAACAACTCTGTCTTCTAAAGACATGGCATCACAAATCCCCAAGGAGAGTCCAAGGGTGTTGGTGGTTGCGATGCCTGACATTCCCATCACTGTACGGGAAGAGGTGACTCCTTCCACCATTTGCAGCACGCCCTCTGCATATGCTGGAAGGATCACCCATAGTGCAGTTCCAGATTTTGATAATGAAGGTGTCAATGTTGTACACCAGGAGGAGGATATTGATGTAGCTGGCGCTGAGGAGGAACTTGACGAGGAGGATGCTGATGTGGTTTGCTTAAATGAGGCACCAGGGGGGGAAACAGTTGTTGTCCATGGGATGAAAAAACCCATCGTCATGCCTGGGCAGAAGACCAATAAATCCACCTCTTCGGTCTGGAATTATTTCTATCCCAATCCAGACAACAAATGTATTGCCATATGTAGCTTATGTAAAGCTGCAATGAGCAGGGGTAAGGATCTTGGCCACCTAGGGACATCCTCCCTTATACAACACCTGAAGACACTTCATAATTCTGTGTTTAGTTCAGGAACTGTGGCTAGGACCGTCAGCAGTCCAGGGACACCTAAATCCCTTGGTCCTGTTGTATCCACACCAGCAACACCCTCCTCGTCAATTTCCTCCTCGATCCGGATCAGAGGTAGTCCTGCAGGCCATGTCACCGGCATTACGGAGTCCTCTTCAATCCGGGATTCTTCCGGAGGATCCTGCAGCGCTACGCCTACTACTGCCGCTGCTGCTGGGAGTCGGTCATCTTCCCAGAGGGGAAGTCGTAAGACCGCTACGTCTTTCACTAAGCAATTGACCGTACAACAGTCGTTTGCCATGAGGAAGAAGTAAGACAGCAGTCATCCTATAGCAAAGCGGATAACTGCGGCCTTGACAGCTATGTTGGTGTTAGACGTGCGTCCGGTGTCCGCCATCAGTGGAGTGGGATTTAGAAGGTTGATGGAGGTATTGTGTCCCCGGTACCAAATCCCGTCTAGATTCTACTTCACTAGGCAGGCGATACCCGGGATGTGTGAGGATGAGGAAGTACACACTGAAGGGGGCGAGGAATCAGAGGATGAGGATGAGGACGACATCTTGCCTCAGTAGAGCCAGTTTACTTTGTACAGGGAGAGATGAATAGCTTTTTTTGTGTGGGGGCCCAAACAAACCAATCATTTCAGCCACAGTAGTTTGGTAGGCCCTGTCGCTGAAATGATTGGTTTGTTAAAGTGTGTATGTCCTTTTTCCACAACATAAGGGTGGGTGGGAGGGCCCAAGGACAAGTCCATCTTGCACCTCTTTTTTTGGCATTATGTGCTCTTTGGGGCCTAGTTTTTCAAACTGCCATCCTGTCTGCCACTGCAGTGCCACTCCTAGATAGGCCACGTGTTTGTGCCGCCCACTTGTGTAGCTTAGCTTAGTCATCCAGCTACCTCGGTGCAACATTTTGGCCTAAAAACAATATTGTGAGGTGTGAGGTGTTCAAAATAGACTGGAAATGAGTGGAAATGAATATTATTGAGGTTAATAATAGCGTAGGAATGAAAAAAAAACAAAAATCTGGATTTTAGCAGTTTTTATGCTTTTTAAAAAAAAAATCAGAACCCAAAACCTTGAGGGGGGTGTTTTGGCAAAACCCATTAGAACCCAAAAGCTGAAAGTAATCAGAACCCAAAACGAGAAAAGTGGCCGGTGCACATCCCTAATATGTACTAGAGTTAACAATGAATGGTAAACATTTTAAAGAAATCAACAAATGACAGCAAGCAGTTTTTAATATTACAGTAAGAAGTTAAAGAATAAACATATATTTCCCAATTCTATGATGTGATGTTCCTAGACAAATGAAGGTGGGGGGGGGGGGGGGGTGTCTCCAGGAAGAGATCATATTACACATATTCATTCCATCTCCCACATCATCTCCCAACATAAGGCGATGATGGAGAGAGGTACTTAGCTTCCCGCTAGTGAGCGGTAGAGAAACCAAGTTGTGTTTTCAAATATTTTTTACATTTCTTTTTGTATATTGGGTTAAAGAGAATCGACAAATGGACCCCATTTCCTATAGAATCTTTCAACCCATTTTTCAATATCCGGTAAAGTGGCTCTTCTATCAAGATATAATGTATTAAAAAGTTTGTGTTTTACTTCTGCAAGAGAAGTGGAAGACGGGTTAGTCCAGTGTCGGAAAATTGCTAATTTAGCAATTGTAATAGTGACCGTAACAAACAGTCTAACATCTTGGGACTCTCTAGGGGGTATGACGGGAGTCCAATTATCAAAATGACACAGAAAAATGGCATGTTTATCAATTGGCAGAGAAGTACCCAAGACTGAAGACAAAAAGTTTAAAGACTTTATTCCAGAATTTCTGAATTTTCCTGCATTGCCAAATGTTATGGTAAAAGGATGCACATGTATATTTACATTTGGGGCAGATACCCGATTCCTCTGGGACATAATTTTTCTTTGAGCTTTAGATATATAGGCTCGATTTAAAAATAGTACATGAGTCTCTTGTAATCTGGTGGAATGGAGCCATTTCAATATGTTATTGTTATATTCAATCATATCTGTTACAGAGTTGAGCGGGAGAGAATCAACTGACCATGCATTATACGTGGTAGCCCAGATTTTAGACATTTCTGATGGAAGTAAATCAGAATACAGAAATCTGATTCAAAATTTTAGTTTTTTGGAAAAGTGTAACAAATCATCTAAAGTGCTAGATGCAGGGAGAGACATTCAATTGTCTGTATGTGACATAATATAATGATGTAGCTGTAAATACATAAAAGTGAGTATTATGTAGATTGAATTTTTCTTTAAGTTACTGAAAGGTGAGTAAAATGCCACCAGGGCCAAAGATATATTTTATCGATGCAATGCTCTTAGATTTTCAGAAATGAAAAACCAGTAATTATCCAGACCTGGGGGAAACGCAGGGTTACCCCATATAGTGACATAATGAGTAGTGGATCGAGGATGGTTTAGATGTTTCACTATAATATTCCAGGCTTTATAAGTGTCTGTAAACAAAATATTATGCATGACTCTCTCTGGAATCTGTTTTCTTGAAAGGTGAAGAAGTGCTGTCATTGAATATGGATAAACTAATTCAGACTCCAAATGATAGGTTAACAAAATATTCCTGATTTAGTAACCAACCCACAGCATGGCGAAAAAGAGCGAAAACATAAATGCAACTATATCCGGGAAACCAATTCCACCTCTTAATCTACTTTGTCTAAGTTTAGCGTTATGGATCCTTGGACATTTACCTCGTCATAAGAAGACAGTAAACAGTTTAGTACATCTATGTATATCTGATTTGGCAAGGCAAAGAGGGAGCATCTACAACAGGTATGTTAGTTTGGGGAATATAATAGACTTGAGCACCGCATTTCTACCAAGTAATGATAGTGGAAGATTCTTCCAATTATTCAAAGTGGTTTCTAAATTTCTAATAATAGGTGGGTAATTTAATTTGTATAAATTAACTAAAGAGAAGGGGATGTATATACCAAAGTATTTAAGTTTTTGCGTGACTAAGTGAAAATTTGATAAAGCGCTACGGAATATGTTGGCGCTATATAAATAAATGATGATGATATAGCTTGAGTTTGCTCTGGGCTCTTTACTATATTTGATATGGGGAGAATCTCAGATTTGCGGAAATTAATCTATTACCCTGCACAGGAGCTATAAGTTTTAACTGTATTAATAATTGTGGGAACAGATTTCTCTGGGTGTGTGACCATTAACATCATATCGTCAACAAATAACGCTAATTTACATTCCTCTGAGCGGATATATATACCTGCGTAATGAGGTTTTTCTCTAAGAGCTATAGCTAAAGTTTCTAATGCTATTGCAATCTGTATGCTATTTTAGATACACACACACGATATGACTAAAAGTTTTTACAAAGTATTGCATCTCTCTACTGATATTAGGATGAATAACCTCATTACAAGAGGCCTCAGGGATTAATTTGACAGAATCACACAGGCATTGGCCAAACAATTGTTTTTCAATGCTTTCTCCTGTGATATTTTTATTTGCATCAGCAACCTTTAAACAAGCCAGTAGTAGTTGATGAGAAATTAGAATATAGAAGTCATCTAATAATGTGTATTGAGCCTTTAAGATTGCTTCAAATATAATGTAGAAGTTAACAAGGAAAAATAATGAGTATGTGGCAATGTGTGGAACATGTTTAAAAGTAGATAAGAGAGAAGCTGGTAAGAAATAATTTATTTTAGATAACATTGTAATTCGTAGTGTTTTTAAAATTTACTTTACAAGGCTAAAACCATAATGACAGATTTATAGCCCCAATTATTTTAGAAATATGATGCTAGGTGTTATATCTTTTTGCATGCTAGAAAATAGTTTGAGCGCTATAAGAATGTGTAATCTTGATTGTAATAAACAGAACAGTTTCTATACACACAAGAGATGTTGTTGTTTTCTCTCTGTTTTCTGATCGATCGTAATGCATGCATGCAGTAAAGAATTCCTTTGATTGCGTAAAGCTCAGTCTCAATCCACGGTTAGCATATGTTGGATTTGACACTGTATAGTTCAGAGTAGTGCACAGCATTGATCACACTGGGGGTTCAAGAGATTAGCTCACTCTAGGTAGGTTGCACTCCATATTTTATATTACCTTAGTGAATTGCACAGATTTTTATGGGGGGAAATGGGTACAACCATAATAATTTGCACGAAGACATGTCTACTGGGTCACCATAAGTTGCAAACTCCGCATTCCTTCCCATAATTATCTGTAAAGGGAAGGCTGGTATATTATGGGCCACTTACAGTATTTGTGCTTGCCCCGACTGCATAAGTTTCCAGAGGCTATACCTTATTTCTTGCTTTTCATACCAGAACACAGCATTGTAAAAACATATCTAATTCACTTACCAACTTTTTTGGAAGGTTTCGGTCACTTTTTAAAGCTTTCCACAATTTTTTCAAACATTGCATTAAGTTGACAAATCCAGATTCTGGTTTCAATTCATACAGTAATGAAGAATAACCTAGAACTGCGTCGTGGAAACAGGCAACACGATCTACATCCATATCATTCTCACCAGCAGAGATAGAGGCCAGGTCAACAAACACTTTTAGTTCATTGACATCTAAATTAAATGAAACAACAACAATAAAAAAATGTGTCTGACTAACAAAAGAATTGCTTATACACAATAATTATTTATAGATTTCAAAACTAACTCAGACATAATTTTAAAATATACATTACATGTGTACTATACCTTCTAGTGCTTCTTTAACCCAGAAGATAAAGTCCTTTCTTAAAGCAATTTCCTCAAGACATTCAATCTGATCTTCCTTTATTTCGGACAGTAGTTTTTTTGTTTTCATCACTTCATCACTAATACAAGATAGAGGTTTTTGCTTATAGTCTTTGTCATGACCCTGCAATATCAAATAAAAAAAACACAAGCTAATAGTAAGCTAAAAGATACAGGCTCATTTTTTCTCAGACTTCATAAACGTAAAATGCAAGTTTCTATTGTTTGCATGGAATACAGTGACCTCCTTGTAGGCTGCTTGGCCAGATCAATTATTAGAATGTGAAACTTGTTGAGGTAGGAAAAATATGTAAGATAATGTACTGAAAGAAAACAAAAAGGGAGGTAGAACCGAATCAGGAGAAAGATGTATGCAGGGAATTACACAATTATAACTGATGTCAATGAGTTCTCTGTACAGCGCTGCGGAATTAGTGGCGCTATATAAATAAAAGGTGATGATCAGGGGTGGGCTGGTCCGGGTCCCCCGGGCCGCTCAGTCTGACCCCTGTGTGGGCCGGGCCCCCCCGGAGGATGTAAAATTGAATTAACATTATCGGCGGCCGCATCGCAAAACACGCGATGCGGCCGCGTCAGTGCACAGGTGCCCGCATCACATGACTGGCGATGCCTGTCATGTGATGTTGCCGCCTGTGCGCCCCCCGGGCTGAGACTTGCCAGCCCGCGCCTGGCGATGATGATGAATTTCCCTGTCACCCGTGCCCTCCCTGCTGGGCTCCGTCGTATGCGGACTCTCCCCTCCCCCTACCCTAGCGTTGAGCTCATTGAGTTACTGTGATTATTGTTTACTGTACTGTGCCGTCTCACCTTGTATTGTAATTTTGTTTGTCCCTGTACGGCGCCACGGACACTTAGAGGCGCCCTATAAATAAAAGTTAATAATAATAATAATAATGAATTATAACAGTATTTCTATGCTTACATTAAATCCTTTTCTCCTATTCTATTACGGGACACCGCTAACCAAGGTGTATAGAGGCTCAATCCAGGAGTCTGGCAATTAAAAATTTCTGGAAGAGTTTAACTCCAACCCCTCTATAACCCCTTCCTGTAGTTATTTTTAACCAAGTACCACAGGGAAAAAAGGGACCAACAAGAGAGACATAAAAAGAGCTATAAACAGCTATAAACACTTTAACTTCAAAAGTATGCAGCGAAAAAAATATTTTAACGCAACTACCAAAAAAGTACAGTTTTCTCTATTACTGTTAACCAAGGGGACATACCAAAGCCATTCCTATGGGTGAATACTCTCAGCAGTAATGGTGCACCGCACATACTGTCCAAATTAGCATGTGTGGACACAAATATATTTCACCAGCAGACACTGGGACACATTTATACCAAAGACCAGGAGGCCGCCCAACAGAGAAGCTCAGCCAAAGCCCAATGAATAAAAATCTCTCCAACTGATCTTGGCGCCAGCCAAGAATTCCAATATCCTGATAGAAGTAAATTCATCAAAACCAAAACACAAATCCCAAAGTGCCAAAGGAGGACACTCTGGAAGATGTATGCAAAACTTCAGCAAACAAGATCTCTCATAGAAAACAACAGCCAAGTCTCAAGCATGGTCATCATCATCCGCTATATTTATATAGTGCTACTAATTCTGCAGCGCTGTACAGAGAACTCGCTCACATCAGTCCCTGCCCCATTGGAGCGTACAGTTTAAATTCCCTAACACACACGATCTTGACAACCTTGTCAGAAAACCCTTCTGCTACTGATTGATGGCTTCCACAGCCACACCTGAAAACTAGCCATTCCAATTCTTGATTGGAAAGGTTACTAGACTTAAAGGACATCGCCAAGGATGGCCTACCAACATGAAAATGTCTGTAAACCGCAAACCATATCCTGAATGCCGGTTCATGACTGACGGAAAAAAAACCCAGCTATTCATTCATCTAGCCACTGGGAAGAATACAGCTGACAATGCTGGAATAAATATGTTCTGCCAAACACAAGATCCTGCTAGTTGTCCACTTTGGGAGGGAGCTCTAGAACCTCTCTAATGGATTATGTTTGCCCCCGAAAAGGAATGTCACAAGCCGCGGCAACTCGCTGTCTAAGGTTGTCTGCGTCCCGTTCGGCTCCATGACGACTGGGACGTCACTGCCCGTTTCAGCCCGGCCAAGTGGTCAAATCCCTCTGTCCTGGCAGTAGGGGCAGCTGGTCACTTGCGCAAAGGCAGACAAGTTAATTATTACCTCCTGTGGCTGATTTCCTCAGGCTGTGCCTCCCAATCTCCGATTGGTCCTTCCATGTATTTAAGGCAGCGAGGGTTGAGCCACCCTGCCGGTTATAGCGTTCAGTTGCTGGCTGCTGACCTGCTCTTGTACTCTGTGCCTGAATTCTGGATTGTTTTCTGTTTATGACCTTTGGCTTGTTTTACTGAACTTCTGACTATTTGCTCGTGGCCCTGACCTTTGCTTGTGACTGCAGCAGATCTGAGATCAGGGTAGTTTTCAAGCCAAAAAGACAAAAAACTGTTGCAACAAACCAACAGAAATTAACAGAGTTAGCGAGCAATGAGACCAAACGGTCTGGAAGCACAACCAACCAAATGCCACCCTTCGGTCTATCTCACAGTGGCAATGGAGAAATAGAGAGGATTCACCTGAATTGTACGGCTGAGGTATAACTGGAGAAAGGGAGGGAATCTGAACCAGGACCTGTACTATATCTGCCCCAAAACAGAAGGCTAGATGCCCACTGAGCCATCTCATGCTTTCAACTATCTGTGTTCAGGCAGGTTCTTCCTCAGTGAAGGGAGCCAACTACGTTGGAGGGTCTGGGCTCAGGACCTAGCGTAAACCTAGTCGCCGTTCAACAGACGGATAAACCCTAGCATGTATGACTAATGGGGTTGTGCAATAGTGACAGCCCCCACCTGACCCCGGAGAGACTTCAGCAGCTGCCTGCAGGCTCTGGTCTGTGTCTGAACCAGGAGAACTGGCAAGGGACCTTGCCACTCACAAGTAGGGATAAAGGCTATGTACATGCACTGAAAATCTAACATCTCATCCACTTCTATTCTCATCTGTGCATCTGTGTCTATATTTAAAAAAAATAATAATATTTAAATAGGACTCTGTACTTGCTCTTCCTGAGCTGCGCGCAGAAAGCTTGGTTAAATTTACCGTAATAACGGTAATGGGGTTAATGCTGCACTACTTCAGGGGGAATTGAATTCCCCCCTTTGAGTAGCACTTTATATGATCTATTTAATATTTGAATACCTGAATAGTGTACTTCTATGTATCAGTTATAGTTGGTCTAGATATATTGATATCCTCTAGACATTCCTTAGGGTCTTATCAGTCTTTTATAGTGACTGTATGTTTTTATAGAATGTGACATTGTTTCATTTTGGAAGTGTTGAATTTAATTGCTGGCACTTACTACCATCATAGTGTGTATGAATATATATTATCTATCTATCCATCTACGTGATTTGTTTTTAATAACATGCTTATTCTTGTTTGTTCACACAAATATCTGAACACTACCGAAATCCAGCTAACCTCAAATGCATCACCTGTTTCCCGTCTCTTCCAAAGTCATTTAAATGTGCCCTTTGGAATGCACGCTCTGTTTGTAATAAATTTAACTACACACATGACCTCTTCCTCTCAAACAACCTCAACCTTATGGCAATAACTGAAACATGGCTTACACTGCCTCACCTGCAGCCCTTTCACATGGTGGTCTCCATTTCACCCACACATGGAGGCAGACAAGGAGGTAGGGTTGGACTATTTCTCTCCCCACAGTGCATAGTCACAGTTCTACCAAATGTCCCATCACTCACGTTCATCTTTTGAAGTACATAAGGTTAGGATTTTTAACCCATTCTCTATGCGTGTTGCTGTGATCTATCGCCCCCTTGGACCACACCAACAATTTCTTGAACATTTCTCTGCATGGCTCCCGCACTTCTTATCTTCTGGCACCCCCACCATCACCATGGGTGATTTCAACATCCCCATTTCTAATCCATGTTCAGATGCTGCTCCAAAACTGCTCTCTCTAACCTCCTCACTTGACCTCTCCCAGTGGATTGAAACCGCTACTCATAAGGATTGCACTGTCTTGATCTTGTTTTCTCTAGACTATACTCAGGTTTTGATTTCCTTAACACACCTTTCCCCCTCTCGGACCATCACCTCAGCTACTTGCTCACCCCCAGTTCTTCAACCTCCCTGCTGTCAAACTCTTCCAAGCCTTCTCATACCCACAGGATTATTAACTCTATTGATTTTCAATAGTTTTCCACCTCTCCAACACCTTCTCTACCTAATTTCTACATTCTCCTCTCCCGATGTGGCAGTTCCTCAATGTCACCATACCCTAGCAACTGCCCTTGATCAAGTGGCTCCAGCGACTCTTCATACGCTACATAGACTTCTTTGCCAAATGTGGCACACTAAAGATACACAAAATCTTCAAAAACTCTCATAAAGCAGGTCGCAGGCATACATCTTGTACCTCTAATGATTTCATCACATATACTGCTATCTACCACTCCTATCGAATGGCTCTGGACACTGATAGACAAACATACTTCCAATCTCTCATCTAAGCTCAGACTTCTAAACCCAAATGCCTTTTTAAACACATTTAAATCTCTTCTAAACCTTTCCACCCCAAACCCTCCGACTACCATCAGTGCCCAGGATCTTGCATCCTATTCCAAGGACAAGATTGATAAGATCAGACTAGAAATAGTATCATCTTCCTGAACAAGCAATCAGCTCAATTCCTTCATAACACCCTCTGACACCCTCTCTTCATTTGATCCCACAAATGAAGAGGAAGTTTCTACTCTCTTCTCATCTACCTCCTGTCCTCTTGATCAGATATCCTCACAAATTGGTAGGTCCATGTCCCATGTGCTCATATTACCTCTAACTAAAATCTGTAATCTCTCTCTCCTGTTCTGAAAACACAAAATTCTGACCCAAACTGTCTCTTAAATTACCACCCCATCTCTCAGGTCCCGTGTCCCTCCAAACTTCTTGAAAGAATTGCCTGCAATCATCTCACACACTTTCTTTCTGCAAATAAGCCATCAGATCCACTTCAGTCAGGCTTCCTCTTTCAACACTCCACAGATACTCCCCTGACCAAGGTTGTCAATGATTTGATCACTGCTAAAACTAAAAGCCATCTCTTCTAATTCTCCTGGATCTCTCTGCTGCATTTGACACTGTTGACCACTCTCTCCTCGTACAGACGCTACAATCCCTAGGTCTTCAAGACACTGTCCTATCCTGGGGCCTGATTCATTAAGGATCTTAACTTGAGAAACTTTTTATTTCAGTCTCCTGGACAAAACAATGTTACAATGCAAGGGGTGCAAATTAGTATTCTGTTTTGCACATAAGTTAATTACTGCCTGTTTTTTCATGTAGCACACAAATATCAACTTTAAATTTCAGTGTACAAATAAGCTATCAAGTATTTGTATATGTAGATGTATTTTTCCATGCTTCTTTAAAGTTAATGCAATCCTTCATATCTAATTGTTTTGCCTCTAACCCTTCATACACTAACACAGACCTCACTGTAGGGGTGTCTTTTCTTGCTGCTCCTCCACCAAGTCTTGGTGGTACTGAATTTAGGATTCAGAAAACCCCTTTTGGTAGGCAAATCAAGAAATTGGTGTGTATCCCCTTTTTTTCTTTGTTACATAATCAAAATTTTACACTATGCAACAGCTTGCACATTCATTATGATCCCGATTACTAAATTTATATTCATCTAAAAAAATAAAACATTTCAAGATTGTTACAAAATATTTACTTACAAATTGCAGTAGTATTTCCAATGCTTGAAAATTTCCAGAAAGCTTTAAAACACTTTTCACTTTAGATATGGACTTTGCAGACTGAAAGGTTACATTAAGCTGGTGATACTGCTCAATCTGCTTTACACGTTCAGGGATCCATTTAGGCGTACCGACATCCATATTCCAAAATCGGCACAAGATTTTAAACTCATCGTGCAGTTTTTCGTACTTGTTTTTAAAATCTTTGAAAAAGCGATCCAGAACTTCAAAGGTAACTTTTTCAGACTTGAGGGCATTGCATATGGTTTCACACTCCTTACAACATGGTATATAAAGTTGATCTTTTATTTCTTCAACTGTGAGTTTAAAATCTCCTTCATCTTCACTTTCATCATCTGATTGGTCACGGGAGCTCTCTGCAAGAACACGGGCTTGCTCTTCCCAGCAGGTAATGAAAACATGGCTACCGATTAAAGTGTTTAGAGCTTTAGCCATATGTATCAATGCAGGGTTAAGATTATAGTAGGACAACTCACTTCCTAGTAAATCTTGAGGTGAATCTGGAGTCTTTACAGACAAAATATCATTCAGTTTTTGTGGTCCAAATTTTTCCGAATGTTTCATATGGAGTTCATGATCATTTACTACATGAAAAAGAGCACACACAGTGATTTCAACAATCATTTTATATAACCTCTTCAAACTACCTACAATTTACTGACAAAATATCTGGGGAGTAAATTGTGTTTGAAATGGGACCATTACACCTAACAAGCTGTCTTACATAAATGGCATTGTACTATCCTGAGATGGCGATAACAGAACAAGGATTGCAATCCTTGTTAAATAGGATCAAAATTATTGCCAATGGTACCACCTTGACATTTTTGACGTTCCTATCATAAATATGCCCCCATGTACATTTTCATTTTTTCTGAGATAAAATACATTACGTTTAGTATTTGAACTTTAAAAGTTATTGGCTCAAAAAGTTACATTGTGCTTGAACTATAAAAATATTTTTGTAGTATTAACAGTAGCTGTGTAGAGCTTAACAATTGGGGTATAAGCTGCAGTCACATTTATCCAGCTGAAATTACACGTACTAATGAAAGCTTTATGCAGTTTATAGAGAGTCACAAGTATAAGTTGATTTAGAAATAAGTAAAAAATTGTTTGAACTGTTTATTGAATTAGTCAATTCAAGTAACATCATGTTGTAACCCCAATGTCCACTGTTCCTAATTAATGTCCATCATTCACCCAATAAAAGGCATCCCTGATTTGAGGTCTCGCCTACCTGAGTCAGAGTTGGTGGCACACTATCTATGAAGCATTGAACCAAGCAGGAGCCATCCTCAATATACTGACTATAGTACCCCACTATCATTTACAAATTGTATGCTAAATATTTAGGAGCTTAGCAGAAATTGAACATATTTGAGGAGTGGCTGTGGGAATAATTTTTCCTCTGCAATCCAAATTTGTTTTTGGTAAGGTCCTCTGAGTTTAAAATGACTGATAACAGAGAATAATAGTCTTCAAAGCAAGTGCATAACTCTGAATATTCACAATTGAAAAATCAGGACAGATTTGTTCATGCCTTTGATCCACCAAAAGGATTTTTCAATCCACCTGGATAAAAATGCAGTCTACCATGGCCACGAAAATTTTACTGACTTTTTACTTACATATTTCTGAAAGTGAAGCTCACTCAGTTTAGGTGTTCTTAAATAATATTTTACTGAGCTAAAATGTTCCATTTCAGCAACTTGAGTTTCTGTTACAAGCACTAAACACTGTGCAGTAGTGCACACAAGCAACAAAATATAAATAGTATATAAACAATATACAAATAAGTAAGGGGCAAGAGAAATAACAGAATCAGTAAAAATGAATACAAGAAGAGACAGAGAAAGCAACTACATTAGAAGTTACATCTAGGACAAAGGAAAATTTACAAACTAGACAAGGCGATAGGAGGTTGAGAGTCCAAGGAAGTGAGAGCTAATATTCAAGAGGGGCAGGGAAACAAACAGAGGCAAACAGAGACAAAAACAGTGGAGGAAACCAGTGGTAGAAGTAGGTGAAGCAAGAGGAGGAAGTTGTTTAGGATGGGTTGGGAGTAGCAAATAGAGTCAAATAGGGTGGAGGGAAAGGAGTGGAAAGGGCAGGTGGAGAGTGAGAAGGAAGTGGTCTTAAGATGGGGCAGAGCAGGCAAGCATGAAAAGGTGAGTTTTCAAGGAGAGCTTCAAACATGGGGGTTGGGGGAGAGTCTGGTCAGACAGGGCAGGGCGTTCCAATGGAGGGGAACAGCGTGGGCGAAGTTCTACAAGCAGGAGTATGGGTTGGTAATAGGAGGGTAGGAGAGGTGAAGGTCATTGGCAGAACAGAGTGGGCGAGAGGGAGGTATTAAAGAGGGTGTTTAAGTGAGGGTAAGCAGCTTGAATTGTATATTGAAGGGAATGGGGAGCCAATTAAGCTCTTTGGGAGGCACAGCAGAATACAAATGAATATAAGAGTAAGGTGAATTAATAACTACTAAATTACCTTTTACATGCTGTTCAATGCGCTGGAACATTTTAAGAAGACTGTCCACCCACTCGCGCTCTTGTTTTAAAGTGCTTAATTCATTTTCCCGCCATGTGAGCACCTTATTTATCTCACTCAACGAGATGTTCTCTTTTTTTTCAATTTCTAAATACCAGAAGGTGTAACAATTAGAAAGTGTTACCTGGACAAACGCAGAACACATTGGGGTATATTCAATTAGGTGCGGGCATCGCAGCTACGTGCTGGAACGACTCGCGAATGTAATCTGCGGCATCGCAAAAAGGCTGATTTCCATTTGCACCCAATAGGGTTGCAAAGGAAAATCTGGTAATGCACACTTCGCGCGTTATCGTGATGTCTGCACCTAATTGAAAATGCGCCATTGTTTTGGTTTGAATCCAATAACTTACTCAGATTACAGATTGCTAAAAATTGTTTCTTGTTCTCTAGAACACATTCCATTTGTTCAAACCGCACACTTCCATCAATGACACTTCTTTTGGCATCGAGAAACACTGAATCTGATATAGCTACCAGCTCCAGAATGTCCACACCAAACCCAGATATGATCCGTGAGTCTGTCCCTGTAAATGAAACCATGCAAAACATACATTACTGCCACAATTACTTTCATGTTAACAATCTTATTATATCTATTCTCCATTTACATTGGCAGTGATACCATTATGGTTGAATCTGCAGACAAAGATATTGCTGGGAATTACGGTAGAAAACGCTGCTCGATTTTCCTTACACTCCACAGAGGAGGAAAAATGAGCAGAGATTTCAGCCAGAACATCGACGCAAGGTGTCTTCGCAGACTTCCGGAGACACAATCCCCCCTAAATGTTTAAAATCAACAATAACCCTAGTTAAACAATATACAATTTTCTTAATTTTCTTTTGTTAGACAACTCTTTCAGTTGATAAAGAAAGAATGCCCTTTTATGATCTGATAAAAGGTCTATTTAAAGGTTGTGAAAAAACTGTAAATATTTTGTTGAATTGAATATAGTAACTTTGTAAAGACAACAGTGATACCTGCAGTCTTTAATGTCTGTTACACTCTGATATAATTGCACTTTTTCAAACATGACAGCTTTAAATAATGTTTGCCTCTGAGTTGATATAAGTCAGTGATGTACAACTGGTATCTATCTGGCTTTGAGAGATGTTGTGACGAGTCCCCCTTCCCCCAAACGTACTGTGGCGGCATACTGTAGTTAATGTTCAGTTAACTTAATAAGTGAAATAATTATTATTAAATACATTGTAGAGTATAAAAGCTTACCATGGTGGTCCAGTGGGTTTCAGGTATTGTGCTGATGTGGTGCTGGAGGGTCTTCAGTCCATGGTGGCGCTGCGTTGAAAGGGTAGGTCCCAGCAGAGTTGGGCTGCCTTCCCTGCTCTCGAGTGCTAGGACCAGGTAAGGGCAGTTCTGGGAGCCCTCACAGTAACTCTGGGTAGGGTCTGCTTGAACCGTTTAGGAGCTAGCGTGAAAAAGTGACTAAGCTGTATTTGGGCTTCTGAAATATGGATCCCCAGGTGGTGATCGTCGGACACCTTTCTAGTAGAGCCAGCAGGATTCTAATAAATCCTTCTGGTGCACTGCCCCTGGAGGTCCAAAGGGTGCAAAGCAGCACAGGCAAGCTCAAACAGCTCTGGCTGCGCAGCAGCATGATTGCTGCTCCAAGGTCTGGGTCCTAACCTCCTGGAGCCATATATGGCCTGGAGGGGGCAGACTGCGAGGACTAAAATTCTGGAAGTAATTTAGGCTAAATATTTCAATATTAAATTCAAGATGAAAAGAATGGATGGATTCGCTACCCAGACCTGGAGTTTTTATAGAATGAATTTGCCAAGAACAGTTCCACCAATGGTGTGCACTAGAGGTGAAGCACTGGTAATTTCCTACATTGGAAACAGCTGCCAGTGAGAGCCTTGGAATCCTCCTGTTCTGTTAACCACCCAAGCAAATACAGACACCTGGATGATTCTAGCCAGCCACCATCTGTCTTGTCCCTAGGAGATATAAAGACGCCCAGAGCCCAGGTTAGTGAGAAAGTGTTATGGCTGCGGAAAGACTGGTCACCTAAGGATGACCTGTCCCACAGCCCAAGTACCCCAGACTCATGCCCCAAATCAGAGTCCTGGAGCCCAGCTAGTTTTCTTGCCTGACCAGTTGAGGTGAGCCCACAAAACCTGTTCCTACTCAAGTTAGCCCAATGGAGTATTGCATGGAAGTAAAAGAGAGACTCACTTGTATGTACTGCAGGGTCATACTGCCAAGTCACAATGGCAGATTAACTCCAGAGAGAAGTGCTCATGATGATAGTTTGTCTTGACTGTGAGTTGACAAGCAGGCCAGGAAGTGGCAGTTATTGATGTCACATGACGTTCATATGTCTGTAAATACTCTCAGATCCTTGTTAATAGCTAGGAAACCTTTTCATTGAGTTGCTGTGGACATAATATGTTCCCTGCCTGTGCCCAGTAGATTGGGGAAGAAATATATCCACATCACACAGTATTCTGAGGCTATGGCTCTGTCCATGATTACAACAGAAAAGGTAGCAGACACACTGCTAGGAATATTTAACAGAGTAGGAGTGAGGCAATTTCGTACCACCCCTACCATCTCCAGATTAATGGTCCGTGTAGGTAGCATAATTGGACATTGAAGCAAATGCTACAAATTTTATGACTTTGGAAGGGGGAAACCGGCAACACTACATGCAGCACCTCCGATTTGCTTATCAGAGGGTGCCACAGGAGTGTTCCGGATTTTCACCCTTCAAGTTACTATATGGCCGAAGGGTCTGTGAACCTCACGACCTGTTCCAGGATTGGTGCTGCCTTCCAGGATGTTTCTGTGGTGTAGTATTTGAAAGCTCAGCAATTGGTCAGAAAATCTCATGGGCTTGTGCAATCTAACATTGCAGATGAATAGACCAAGCAGAACACTTGGTATGATCACATCATGCGCACTAGAACTTTTGAGGTCACGCTGAAAGTGTTTATTCTGATACCTATTTGTCAGAATAAGCTCCAGGATGCCTGGGCTGGACAATTCATGATCTCATAATATCTGAGTCACAACACCTACAGTACATATATTTGACAGCAAGTGTATCTACCAAGGAGGTCCTGTTGAGTTGTCCAGTGCTGATGGCACCAAAATATAATATATGATTCATGGAGTGGGACTTGGCGGGGCCTAATGGGCAGAAGTACTCTATTGACTATTTGAGCAGACAACTGCTGAACCAGCAGGTGAGGTATGCTACAACTGAGAAGTAGTAATTGGCTATTGTGTGGGCAGTGAAAAAAAATTCAGAGCTACATGGCTAGAACTCCACTGTGATGAGTGATCAAAATCCTTCAAAGTGTTTGCAACACACTTTGGGGGAGAATGGCAGGTTGTTGCACTGCTTGCACTTTAGATCTATGACTCAATATCAACAAGCACAGCAAAGCGGATCGTGGAGTTATGGCCTGCTGGTGGCTCGCATGGACGAGGGAGAGGAGAGTGGCCAGGTTCCCAATTTCCCCACATGTGCTACAGGGCATGCTGTAGTTAATGTCTATCACTACGGCACCGTAACAGTTAAATTAATAAGAAAAATGTCAGGTGCAGTGTACCCAATGTAAATATGTAAAATATAAACATATTTACAATGTAAATCACTATGATGTCAGAAGGTCCTTACCCCTGGTGGCCCAGTGTGGATCTGGCTGGTCCCAGCAGTGTTGGGCTGCCTTCCCTGATCCCAAATGCTAGGAGTGATTTAAAGGCAGCACAGTATCTTCAGACAGGGTTTAATTAATCCTGCAGAAGTGTGAGGGAGAATGGGACAGACTGTATTTGGGCTGCTGCAACCCGGTTCACAGTAACACAGGAAAGGTCTCCAGAGCATCTGACAGCATTCAAATAAATTCTGCCGATGCACTGCCTCTTGGAAAACTCTGCATTAGCTCCTTAATTTTAAATCACCCACCAAATCTCTCCACCCAGTACCCAGATCACTGCTGCAGCAAGAACATTTTGAGTTCACCAATGCTGCTTTGAACCCTTGGTGAGCTCAAAAAGTTCTTGCTGCAGCAGTGGTCTGGGTCCTGGGTGGAAAGATTTGGGTGGGTGATTTAAAGATTAAGGGGCTAATGCAGAGTGGGATACATGCCAGTCTGAATAGCATCATTTTCATGAAATTGCTTTGTGTATGCCAGAAAAGTAGATGCATACATATGTGCACATGCAGGCTTCTGAGATTCTGGCATTTATACTTCCCTGCCCTAGGTGAGGTGGGATAGTTGATGGAAGATCGCTCCAATAATGCCAGAGTACAGTAAAGGCGCAAATTTAACTCATGCAGACCTGCAGAAACACCTGTTTGGAGGAGTATCTTATGTTGTCTGACGACGCCGACTTAAACCAGGCGCATATGCTGCTGATGCAGACGCATCTCGAGAGGTGTACGGTTCTGCATATGGACAGAAAGATGGTATTTTTCCGTTGTCTTTTTGAGTAATTTACTCCCATTTTGGGACCTAAATCTCCCAGCCCAGACATTAGCGCAATGGAGGAAACAGGGCTGAACCCTGCCTCACCCTGTTACTGCCTCAAAAAGGGGGGAGAATCACGCTTCACTGACAGTAAGTACAATGTTAAAGGTGTGAAAAGGTCAAAGCCGATACACATTCAAGATTAAGTTAATCAAACTGGACAGGATAAAGAGACAGGGGGCTGAATTACTCCCTCTCAACCCATGTGTAAAAACTGCATAAAAAGCCCATGAAAGGTGTGTATTTCCACCTATATGCCATCAGTGTGAGTGTGTACATCATAACTGTTGGTGATGTGCAACATTTCTTTTAAAAGCTACTATTAAGCAATAAACACAACTTTTCCTTAAGATCCTGTATCTGCTGAATACCAGTGACTCTCAGATAACCGCTGGTGTCCTATGTTGAACCCTGAGCGATCAGGAGGAACCAGCTAAAAACAAAAAGGTGCTGCAGTAGCTACACACCACCCATAAGTATTTGGTTCCAATTAGGTAGTAGGTAAAGGTCTGGTGACCAAGTAACAGCGGTGTGTGTGTCGGTAATGGCAGGTTATCAAGGGTAGGAGGAACCCTAAGACAAACCTGTAAATACACAGACAGGGTGGCAGAATAAGCCCATCCTGACACACATATTTTATGACTATCAATTGCCAAGGAATTCTCAGCAGACTCTCAGTTTGACATCCACAAACCTTCATTTATAATTATCCATCTAGTTTTCTTAAATAAAAATAATAGGCGTAAGAGAGCAAGTAGTACATGGTGGACCGCTTACAAAGTTTGCCTGCAGTGCAGAAATATAAGCTTTGTTTATTGTTTATGAGTGTGATAATGTTACACCATCTCTACAGCAATTAGGGAAATTGTCAATATAAAAAAAGACTCCATCTACATGAACGAATGGTATGCTAAAACTAACCCGAAATTATTAAATGTAATATAGATATTCGAGACTCTAGTAATTTTGGTATACAATAAAATACAACATCAGCTATCTTAGCATCGTTCACAAAAAGCAGCGCATCAGTGAAAACATAAAATGTTAAAAGAGCTTGGAAGAAACTTTTATTTCAAAAATGTAAAATCAATTAATGGGTGTTTAAAAAGGTGTTTTGTGCAGTTTCATCATGAAATTGCATTGCAATTTATTGCAAATTCTTAATTCTATAATTAATGTTTTTATTTACAGTATATAGTACTTTTCTCCCAATAGGACTCAAAGCACTTTACAATATTGCAGAAAGTAAGGCAATGTAATGTAATGCATTGGAACCGAGGATCATGTCATATATTATATATTTTTCAAAAGGTTAGGTCTTATCCATAAAATGTACATTGGCTCAAAAGAAAAAAAAGAAAGCACACAATTACATTAACAGACCCAACTTAAGTACTACATACCTCTATTCTCTTTATTTTACCTTTTGTAATATAAATGTTAAAGAATTAATGTATAAAATATTCTATAGGACTTTACCTAGTTTTGATGGTGGGGCTAGTAAGTCTGCTTGAAGAGCTCAACATTTAGTAGAGATACCATTGTTTCTCTTCTCTTCCCCACAATCCTTCTATATCATCCCTGAACTCTGTCATTTTTATTGCCATGTAATGATCCTCGCACATTACTATAACTTGGAAGTTTGACATAGCGGCAAGGGATATATGTGATGTTATTGGAGTCAGGAGCATGATATAATTGGAAGAGTGGCTAGGTCTAGAAAGCACCAAAAATATGACAGAACAGATAAATGGTTTGTAGATACAGGCCCTAGGACTTTGCTACTCAAAGGGATAACATGAAACTACTAATAGCTTATACAATCCCTGTGCTACACACTATTAAGAAAAAATTAAATTAAATTTGAGATAAATAATAATAAAAAAAAATAATGACATTCCATAGGAACTTCTTACCATAAAGTTTAAATATATATGTTGCATCTTTCCATTGTAGCAAGTGCTGTAAAATTTTATAGCTGTCTTCTTCGTGGTTTCCTTGGTCATCCCTTGGCCAAGAATTTTCTATAATACTTGATACCAATCGGCCAAAATGTCCTATGTTGTAGGAACTTAACTCACTGAGAATATTGCTGTTAGACTGTGAAAGAAAATGAAAGACCTTCACTGAGCACAATTGGTCTGGTACCAATGCATTGACAGATGATCTGCACGAATACACACAGACAGGTTAGTAGAGCTCTGTTAATGTCTTAAAGCGGAGATTTACTACAGGTTAGTACTAGCTATTCTAGCTCATATCAAAGTGCACGTACATGGACATCACGGTTGAAAAAAAAAAAAATACAATAGGCACTCCACCCCAGTGCTGAAATAGCACATTAAAAACAGCACATCAACTCTGTGCACATGCAAAGCATGATCTCGCAGCATATATACAACACACATGCTCTGCAAACAGGCAGCATGTAATTAATGATGTAGTAGTAGTACTAATTTATGTATCTGTGAGGATCCACCACAATACCAGCTCCCGTCCTAAGGTGGTAGTGTACCATCAACACTGACAACTGCACAATCATTCTCACATACTGCAAATAAAACTTTGCTTAAGACCCAGTCAATTAGGACTAAGCCTTTATAAGCCCTAATTCCTACAAATTCTTGCAAGAGCAAAGTTGGAGTTTTGTTTCTCTGCTGGTGTCCCAAAGAGTCTTGTTTTGTTTGTCTGTTTATCAGCTATGGCTATGTCCCTCACAATCCTATCTTCTCCAATCTATCGACTTCAACCCTTGCAATTCTACCTTCTCCAAAACACTGACTGCAGCTTTGTCCCTCTTGACCCATACTTTAAGGAATAAGCGGCTTGGCTGGTCACGCTGTGTCTCAGATATCTACACCAGCCAAGTCATTCTCTCCTTGGGGCAACCAGCACCATGACATTTTGCTTGTACTTCAACATGAATCCCGCTGGGGTAGAATTGCGGTGTGCCACTTTACAACACTGCTGAGATACATAAAGCATAGACTGTTGGCCTGAATTGATTGATGAGCTGTTGGTCAGCCATTTAAATCACCTTATGACAGAAACCCAGATTTTATTGAGAGAGCAACAAATGATGGAAAACCTTTTAGTCTGGGAGCATAAAATTGTTGCACCCTTGTGTTTTGATGGCAACCCCCAAAAGGTGCAGGTAACTTAAGACCCAAAGTTCGAAACCACAAGCAACATTTCTCATCACGAAAATAATGATCCGTTGATGGGCAACAGCAAGTATTCAAGTTGACTTTCCAGGTTGCACATCAATGCCTCTGCATCACTCAGAGGACTCTCCATAGCAGAGATTGGATGGAAATACAAGTCATTGCTCGTCTCCTTTCAGAGAGAATTGTCAGACTTCACTAAAGATGAGCACACTTTGACAATCTTAGATGCAAGTGGGTAGAAGATCTTGGTGTAATTTCTGATGAAGATTGGAGTATGATGATCCGTGGCACAAAAGAAACAACCTCACTCCCCTGGGGTTATACAAAATGGGAAGACGTAGTCCTAATTGTCCCAAATGCAATACTGTACCTGGTTCTTCTTGGCACAAGCTTTGGGAGTGTATTTGATCCACTTTGACGGTAGCCCCTGCCTTATGCCCTAAGATATGTCTCCTTGGCCTTACTAAAGAAGACTGTTTTAGTAAACAACTAAACATGTTGGATAAAGTTATACTTGCCAGATGTTAGAAGCCTATCAGCCTTCCTCCTAACTCCCTAGTCTCGGCTTTCATCCCCACTCCCCCAATCGATACCATGCTATTTGTGTATCCCCCCTTTCCTTTATAATGTAAACTCTCACGAGCAGGACCCCCCTTGTGTTCTCCTACTATTCCATCAATCTCTTTACCTCTTGGCCTGCTTCCCTAGCCCTGTTTTCTAAAGCTCAGGCCTACTTCTCGCTGGTCACTACCATCATTCTCACTCACTGTCCTGTAAATAACTGGATCTGCATTAACGTCTTATCTGTATATTTGTTTAATTATAACGTCTGTCATTGTATTTTGTTTGTCATGTATCATAATGCATTATGGATCACTGCTTTCTGTATGTCATGTACAGCACTGCAGACCTTTAGTAGCACCTTATAAATAAATAATAATAATAATAATAATGGCACCTGAGGAGCCTAGTATTCACAACTATATTGCACTTGTTAATGTTGTATGAAAAAATTAAAGGTTAATGTATTGAGAGTAGTGAAGCCTTACATAAATACCAGAAAGTTTGGTCACGCTGGTACAAGTCTGAGTTTGTTATACACCCTCACCAAGATGACGAGGACTTTGGCGATTAGGGACGCTCTTCACTTTGCACCGCCCTGCACAGCAAAACCACTTTAGTTATTATGTTTTTTCATTTTGATAATGTGAGAATTTTTTTGCATTGCCGGTTCCAATATTTCTGAGTCACTGTCATTTTTTTTTTCATATACTTTACCTTCTCATGCAGACCTGTTAAGATTGTTTGTTGTGTTTCCAAAAGTAGTTTACCACTCGGTTGCGTTTGTTTTGAGTTGCATTTGTCTTTGAAAATCTCAAAAAAAAAAAAAACCTGATTAAAATAAAAAAAATTAAAAAAAAACAAAAAAAAAAAACACCTCCATGAAGGGACCAATCCCCATATATATGTAGATGGACACACACATTCAGGAGTATTATCTTCAGTGTGTAAACATAGTTACTCACTGTCTCCTGTTAGCTCACCAGCCAACGAAGATCCTTGCCAGTTGAGTTTTTCAAGGAGCCTACGCAGCTTCGGGGGGGGTTATATTTGCCCAACGATGAGAGAATTAACTGCCGAGAGATGAGCAGATGTCTATATTGCAAATAAATTTTGGTTGTCTATGCTCCCAATGTGTTGGTACGGGTGTGTGCTGCCACTCATGGAAGGGGGAGGGGAGCCATAAACCTCTGAATTACAAATATACCAAAAGTAAAAATTCCCAGGGCACAAAGAAAAAGAAGGAGGGAGAAAGTATGATGTATAATGTATATATGTATACATGGTTCTCTCATGTATGATCAAGATGCATAAACACTTACATGGTATAAAGGTTCAAATACATTCATTCAAGGAAGTAAAAATAATTGGAGACCAAAATATAGTAAAAGACACTGTATGTAAATAACCGTGTTATGATAGTTTGCTACAAAGAAACAAAAAGTTCTAGGTATTCAAAACCAAAACTACTCTCTGACTCTTAATAGGCGGCTACTGATATTACACTAATTGCAAGGGGTCTGCAGTCCCCAAGAAAAGAGAAAACCAAGAAAAAAACAACTGCAACTGTGTGTATGGTGTCAATCAATAAGTCAATGGACTGCGTTAAATAAAACAAATTTATTAATAACAAATATCAAGTATAAAAGCAATATGTTAAAAGAACAGTCAACATGAACATATATCCAGGCATATAGGCCCAACAATAGTAAAATAGCTCTTTAAAGGAGCTCCTAGATTGTAAAACACTGTGTTCAACATATACCATGAGCTGAGAAACTGAAAGTGGACTGTGCTTTGGTGTATTTTCAATCACCCTCAATGACTCTGTCAACAAACACTTGTTCTTAGTGCGTTTTGTACCACATGTGGCCAAACCATGGAATGGGAAAAAAATGCTAGCGTGTAAGCTAAAAAAAAATAAAAATCTGATGTACGTTGTTGAAATGCATCAATGAACAGCCGCATAAATTGACATGTGCAGAAATATCTTACCGGAGATCAGAGCCAATTATAGCCGAAGTTTTTACCAGGATACCTGGGTAGGGGCAGACCAACATTTCGCACAACTGCGTGTGCACTACAATTGTAGTTTAATACCGTCCCACAATGCTGAAGCTATCCGACGTTAATTCGACTCCTCCTCTTCTATACACAGAAATTCTGTGAACGCTTGTTTAAACCGTTTTTACTCAGTGCGGCATTCGGACTGTAGATAGACAGCCAAACTGTACTGTTGTTGATGCAATTGAAACTAGCCACAAGCAACCGCAATGGTGTTTAGAGCAAATCCAACACGTGTCAATGTGAGTTAAGCCTGGAACTTCAGAGCTCCCTGAAATTGACAGCACTGTAGGGATATCCCTGAAGAATCCCGATAAAGTACATAAAAGAAAGGCGTTGAATATAGGAATTATTATGACAAAACTTTAACATCTATTTTACAGCACTGCGAGTAGTACACTAATGAGCCCGAAATATCCGATAAGCACATTAATCACAAGGGGTTCAGTTGACCAGTGTCAAGAAGGATCAAGGTAAACCAGAGGTTTATGGGAGTTAGCAACTACCACAGACATTTTGAGAATTTGTGGATAAAAGTTGTTCGCCCTATACATGGACTCTCCAGGCACAAACGGCTTTGACACCTTGAAGAGGCCTTTTTAACTCTGCACTCATACTTCGATATCCTGACCTCAGTCGTCCCTATACACTAGAGGTTGATGCATCTGAGAGGGGAGCAGGAGCCATGCTCTCCCAGAGTGACCGCAAAGAAGTCCTTCACCATGCAGTCAAGGCTGACGAACTCTCCCAGCAGGTCTCTTCCGAACAATCTGTTGTGGAGGCTGAAGTCATTATACCCCCAGCTTAATTCTGTGTCTAGCCATCTCTTCGGAGTTGCTGGACAGGATCTAGATTGAAACGGCAGCAACCAAAGGGAAGATGTTAAATTAAATTCCTCCTCCTATGGGAATTCTGGTGTACAACTGTACAGGAGGATTTTGCCTCCTTTGTTCAATTCTGTACTACCTGTACATGCACAAAGTACCATGGACACTGTCCTCCAGACTCTTGAGGCCCATGCCTAGGTAACACCATCACCCTAGTGGTTGTGATTTTGCTTCTCCAAGCAAGTCTACTTCATGTCATGAAAAAACTGCTGGTGGCAACCCTCTCGGAACATCACCAAATAGGTGGTTACCAGATGTCTAGTTCATGGCTAATATTTTCTTTCAATTTTGGAGGGCCCTTTTGCAAGTGACTGGGAATTTCTCTTCACTGCTTGACCGGTTAGCACCCCTAGTTGAATGGTTGCCAGAGCATGCAATCTCTCAAGCAATTTGAGTGGTGCTTTGTCTCAAGGAACAACTTGGAGCAGGACACAAGGGTATCTCCATTCTACATTACCAACAGTTTCCACCTGGTGGTCATCCTCCCGTGCACCCTTTGGGGTTCCTTCTGCAGACAAGCATGTGGAGGATCTCCAATAACTGTGGAAGAAGCTGCAGCAGTGGTTGAAGATAGTGGGAGCTAACAAAATAATGTGTGCAAACTAGAGGAGGAAGGATAAGTCAGTATTCTCAGTGGGCGTTAAAGTGTGGCTCTACATAGCAACATCTCGCTAAAGATGCCTTCGTTCATATTGGGGCCTAAGTTCATTGGTCCATAACCAATGAGCGGGAAGATATTTGCCGTACAGGTTAATGCTGACACTGTCCTTCTGGATTTACTGTGTTTCATGTCACCCTTCAAAAACCAGTGGTGAAGTTCATGTTTCCAAGATGTTCCTTCCTCCTCCAGTAGATTACCAATAAGAATATATCATCTAGTCAATCATTGAGTCCTACAGAATCAGCAGAGGAATACAGCAACTGGTGGTGTGGAAAGGATTCGCTCATGAGGACGTCTCTTAGCTAATTTCAAATGATGTTCACAAACCTGCTCTGTTCACCAAATTCTTCAGGTTGCATCGTGGCAAGCATAGATACTTGCATCGGATTCTGTTCATAAAGGGGTGGGGATTTTGAGGATGCACCACAATACCAGCTACAGAGGACAGGTGGCAGTGTACCATCAACACTGGAAATTGCACACTTTATCACTTACTCCCATCAACTTTCGTTTTTTTCCTTTACGAACCATCCTCTTAGGGCTAATCGGCTTGGTCAGTCATGGTGTATCTATCCGATAGCTACCCAAGTGGGTCTCTGCTGAGGACAACCAGCTCTGTCACAGTATCCATCTTATCTATATCCACACACATTTTTATTTTTAATCAAGATGAGAGCCACATTCAGTACTCATGGGTCACCAGCTGGACAATCTGCTACATGAAGTAATCTTTTGATTGTGGTGTGTTATATGCACTAGCAAGAGAGTCCAAGTACGGAATATTTTGATAAATCTATGGACAAAAATAACAGATTTACCTGGCAAGCCAAATGAACTGCTTCAATAGCACAATCCTCAAAGCATTTACTTATGGATGGGTGAAGATCTTGAAACTGATGTTGTTCTTTACAATAGATTGAAATCTGATTAATTGGTTCTTCCTGTAGCAAGAATGAAACATGACTTAACACAATCATTGAACATTTGTTTAAATTTATATTTTTTAGTTATTTTTAAAGAGTCAAACATGATGTCTTTAAAAAGTGTCCTCAAATCGTTTAGCTGTAGTGAAGTTTCTTCAATAAATCACTTGCACTGTGTGCAACACTTATAAAATGCTTTAATCTCACTATTATCTAGCTCCCGTTAGGACACTGTCAATTCAAAAGATATTTTCCTTAATTTCTCCAGTTCAGGGGAATGCATAAGTAAGTCATCGCTCTGTAAAGGCCAAGCGGGGGGCATTCAATTATCCGAGCTCACAGTCTACCAACCTAAAAATGCAAGTTAGAATATATTTAAGAGCTACAAATTCTAACAACTACATATATAAATCTTTCGTAGCTTCTTATATAGGAAGATATTTGAGATAAGTTTGTGTTCTTGGGGGGACATACCTTCCTACACACAGCAGACTTCCTATGAGTAAGCCCATTGAAGGACACTCCACATGGCCTCTTATAGCGACCTTTTGTAGAAAACAATAGCTTGCACTAGCAACACAGCAAATGCACATAAAATGGCAAACATCTAAAGCTATTCCAAAGTATAGTGAATAATATTAGTAGTTTAGATACTATACAAACTTCAATTTGAAGTCAAGAGATCCTTTATTGTTTAATTCTCTGCCCTATTGTATTAAGTTTTATTCAGTTACCTGCTTAATTTTTCTGAGTATAATTAGGAGAAGAGTATGCTTCCATTCCTGAGTCACATTTTCACCAGCATTAAGTATCTGATTCCATGCCTAGATAAAAAAATAAAAAAAATAAACTATATTCAAATAGGAATTTTTGCAAAATACCACAAAACAGCCTAATTTTATTAAGGGGAAAAAAAAATCATAATTTGTAAAAACACAAATTCCTTTTTTTATAACCCCACAGAGAGGTTACAAAATTTAAGACATTGGTGGGTCTTGACAATACCTTATTCAAGGGACTCTTACTTTCAAGCACTACTATGGCATATATTTTAGTGTATCTAGTGATTGATTTGCAAAGGTAAAATATAAGGACCAAATACATGTTTACTCTCCACAGCTTATTCTAATTCATGCTGCATGCACCAGTTTATTGTGATCAAGCACCACACTGAGCTACCAGCATTCGATAGTCTGCATTTATCACATATTATTTTGAATCATCCAAGATATCACATAGCTAGTTGAGAAACAAGTGTTAACCTGTAGATCTGAGACCAGCCAAATGCCATAAAACCAGTTCACTTCTTGATCTCTTGGATAATATGTTGTTGGACAGTCCTAACAAACAGCCTGTCAATGTCAGTAATAAACAATAAAGAGCTCATTCACTTTTATGCTGAAAACATTGTGATTAATGGCAGCAGCGAGCTTGGAAGATAAACATGTCACTCTTATCCTGAGCTAAATGACAATAAGAGGTTTTTTACTCACCGTAAAATCCATTTCTCAGAGTCCATTGGGGGACACTGCAACAATGGAGTATATTAGGTGGAATTGGAGCTACAGCACTTAAAATCTTAAAGTGAAGGACACCTTCTACTCTATTATGCCCCTACCACGGGAGCCATCTTCAGTTTTCTAACAAAGCCCAGAAGAGAGGGCCTAATTAGAAGTAACAACAACACACCTAGAAGATGAAAAACCAACAGTCAGAGAAAAGGGAGGGAGGGCAGTGTTCCCCAATGGAGTCAGAAAAATTGATTTTACAGTGAGTAAACAATCCATTTTTTCCCTCTTCCTTGCCACTGGGGGACATACCAAAGCTGCCCCTAAGGTGGGGGAAATACTATGAAACAATTGAGCATAAGACCACGTAGCGAAATGTTGCATCCCGCAAAAAAAGATGAAAAAAGCGTGGACAGACGAACACACAATGACCCGGAACAATCGAGTTGGCCGAAGCAACGACACTCTCCACCTATGAAGCACCCACTGACCAGTGTAAAGGAGAATAGAATCCAACCGACGCCAGTCTAGTCCCACAAGGGAAGCCAAACAAACCAGGAAGGTACAGTGCGCACGTGCTGGACATCCACGCTTGTGCACACCATACCGAAAGAAAAGGGTAAGTGGTAGAACAAAAAGAACATCTCCCAGGGAACCCGAGGGATCTGCACAACATGGAATATATGCATTCCAGACCGGGTAGTAATTGGGAGGAAAGGAACCACACCGGAAATCACTGCCTGCACAAGCACGTGGAAGAAACTGCTGGCTGGTAGGATCACACTATCAGTAGTCCCGTCGTCTACGGCACTACTGCAGACGACAAACAAAGCGATACCGAAGGCAACCCAGGACCATAAAAATGAGACATGGAAGTAACCGCAAGATGGACCTATAGTCATCCACAGGATCAGAAAAACAATGACCGGTGCAGGCAAAATGGAGCCACTGGAAGGTGGCCACCTGCATTGATTGCAGTGTTGGTAACACCAGCAGGAGCATAGGAGTCGGCAGGAACATGAACGCAGAGCAAAACCCTAATGGATTGACAGAGCACCCTTGTGCCAAAATCAGAGACATAAAGTATAGATATAAAGGGAGAAAATAATTTCAACCTTGCTGAATATTTAAAACAACATGCACAAACATCCACTGACTTTGTAAGATAGCCGCATGCTTGTGTAGTACGTTAAAAACAAAGATTTATTAAGGGGAGTTCCGATTGCCTTATATATCCGTTTGGTGACTATTACATCTTGGTTCTAATCGTTGAAATCCTCGTTTTATACTAGATTTCTTTGAGACTGTGACCCATTCACCATCTGGTACGGGCAATTGAATCCCGGTCCTATGAGTTTTTAATATATTTTAAATAAATCTTTGTCTTTAACGTACTACACAAGCATGTCTTTTTTCTCCTATATACAACTTACTCTATTGTTGAGAGGTGAAGATTAGAGAGATCTCTGACACCATCAGCTGCTGTTAACTCGGACACATGCATCGGTCTGACTTATGAAGATCTACATTGAACATCTTGGAGAAAGCGGTAGCCTGTTTTTCCGCACAAGTAACAGCTACGGGAACGTCAAACATTACATGACTAAGTTTATTTCTAATAGACCGTGCATTTGGAAACTTCATATAGTCCATGAAAAATACGGCTATCTTACAAAGTCAGTGGATGTTTGTGCATGTTGTTTTAAATATTCAGAAAGGTTGAAATTATTTTCTCCCTTCATATCTATACTTTATGTCTGTGATTTTGGAATATTGAAAACCCGTTGGCGCTGCAACTACTCCCTCTCCTTTTAACTCTATTTATCTGATTTACAACTTGTGTGCGGTTGTGTTGGGAGTGATTATCTGCTGCAACTGGTAATCCAGTGCTTAGTGTGGTTCTACACCTGTTTAATATAGAGCACCCTTGTGCACTGTCTTAGGCCTGTGGGGCTTGAACAGCGCTGAGGAACCAAGAAGAGCAGACACAAAACCAAGAGAAATATCTCTTGCAAACTCCAGCGCTGAACCAGCAGAGCTACCACCTCTATGGGAAGAAATAATCACCATCCTTTTCTCAGAACTCCAGCCCTGGAAAGAATGTGGCCGATATCAGCGGAATCTTAAATACTTCCCTGGAACTTAGACGTGCAACTCCTGCATGGCCAGGTCACTGCAACAGAGTTGGACATATCAAGGACGAACGTGAGGCAGAGGACAAAATAATGACCTGCTACTCCAGCTGAAGGATGGAACTTGAACATATCCAGAAGAATATCTGCTGAAATAGATCAGAATGAAAATATGACAGGAGGTACCCCCTCGAACACAGAGACACTGGGGACCTCAGCAATGTCATGCGCTGGAAAAGATACACTTCTCATCTGGACAGCATAGACTCGGCACTGTTCAAAATGAAAAGGACGAAGTCCTCTGAGAGGAACCACCACCATAGGATACAGTGTCAAAAATCAATCTGAGTAACCTCAGGATCAAGAAAGACAGGGGAAGATCGAGAAACCAGCCATAGCTCCCCAGAATCACTGTCAAAAAGCAGAGGGCGACAGAGGAGGAACAAAGCTGTCACAAATAGCACTATATATACGCTCTGAGAACGTAAGAGACTTGTCATGATGTCCACAAGTTTGGCGAAGACCCATGGGAGAGAAGCAAGCCAAAATTGCATTTTTTTTCAAACTACCCCAGTTAGAATGACTGGTTTAACTGAAATACAAAAAATACTGAGCAGTCCTCAGATTAAACTTAAAATGGCTAGTAACAATGGCTGTCTGTTGACTTGGTGAGTGTCATTGCTGCACTAGAAAGAGAGGCCACTGGACGAAATGAAGGTTTAAGCAAATATATGAGAACATACAATTTCACAGCTTCACTTATGATACTTTCAGATGTGCTGCCTCATTTGCTTAAATTGTCTAAAGTTTGGCAAAGGCAAGATATCAACTTAACAGAAATAGACCCCATCTTAGAATCTACAAAACTATGCATTATGGAATTGAAACACACACCCGCTACTCATTTTAAAAATCTCCATCTACATCTTGCTGGTGAATGGTCACCTAGACACAGTTATCAACCACCTAGAAGCAAGATTTCCAGATATGCCAATCATATCCTGTTTTCCAAGAGCTTTCAATATAGCCAGCCATGATCAAAATGAGGTCTGTGAGATTCTTTTTGAGTATTATTCTAAAAATGGAAGTCCTGTATTCTTAAACTATGAAAATCATAAACTAGAATGGGCAGTTGCATCAAGATTATTTGAACTAGAGTCCTACAAAAATCTAGATTAAAAAAAAAAAAAAAAATGCATAAATTTTCAACAACAGCGCTCAAATAACCTTTTTCAAATTTAGCAAAATCTAGCAAAACTAGCTGCTATTGGACTGACCATACCTGTAAGCACAGCTGAATGTAATGTATTTTCTAGTCTAATATGAATTAAAACTTGTTAAAAGACACTGATTTCCCAGTTGTTCAGTTCTGACGCAAACCCACCCCCCCCCCAGTGGAAGCTGTACCATAGTCCGGCCCGTTCCTACTTATGGCATCCCCTCCCCATGACCGCAAACACAGACCAGCCCTTTTCTTGCCTCCCTCCTTAGCTCCCCTCCCCACCCTTCCCCATTCTGGTACTACAAGGTGTGCATTTTTTTCTTACCAATGCTAATTGTGTTCTTTTCCTTTTTTATTTTCGTCTTCAAGTGTTTTGTGTGCAACTCTCATTGGAGGATCTGGAGCGGCTCTCTACAATCCAAAATTACCCTTAGGATACTCTCACACAATGTCAAAGGTTTGAATAACCGGCAAAAATGTACAAAACTTTTCCTCACATTCAAACACTGGGGTGATTTGGTTTTCCTACAAGAACCCCATTTTACCCAGCATTTGCATCCTGAATTGTGATCCAAACGATATCGCACCACTTTCATACTTATGATGCTAGGCAGAAAAAGCAGGGGTGGCAATACTCATTGCATTACATATAGTTTTCGAATTGTTAGATACTCATGCTGACCCAGAGGGCAGGTTTCTAGTACTAGTGGGTAAACTTAATAATACTCAATGTACCCTGGTGAACGTTTATGCTCCTAATCATCACCAATCATCACCAGCAGCAATTTACCTCTCTCAACTCTAGACCTCTAGCCTATTTCCGAAAAAACAAGCTCCCTGATAATTCCTGCATGACTCTATGGGAAGCCCATAAGGCAGTCATGAGGGGACACCTCATCAGTATGGTCTCCCACCACAAGAAACTCCAGGCTTCGCAACATAGGTCCCTAGCTATTAGCTAGGGACCTATACAATAGACATGCTATTCCAGCTTCAGGATTTGGAATGTCAACACAAACTTTCTCCCAATCCGGTACATCTAGATAAACTCACGAAAGCTAGATCTGACCTCCATCTCCTGCTATCTAAGGAAACTGCTGTGACTCTGAAACGGTTGAAGCAGACATTCTATGAAAAGGGTGATAAGGCAGATAGGATTTTGGCATCTTGGCTACGTGCGAATATATCTCAGAAAAATATTTTAGCTCTTAAAACCTCTTTGGGCACCCTCACCTATAATCCTGATTTAATCAGTAGGGAGTTCCACTCTTTCTACTCTCAGCTATATAACCTAGACACCTTGCATTCTGGTCCCAGCCCCTCAGTAGATGCCATCACTGAATTCCTGACTCATGCTAAACTCCCTTAACTTCTCCACCTGGTTGTCACACACCGTGCTCCGGTTATCTCCACCCAAGCCTCAATATGCTGTCTATCTCTTTAATTCTCTTCATCGTGCAGCCTGTCAGTAACGGCTTGCATCTGTGCTTAGCTCACCCCCAGTTAGCCTGCTCAGTCATTGGTCAGTCCTCTTTTATAAGGTTCCTCCTTTCACCATTTCATTGCTGGTTTTTCAAGTCACACCTGGCCTGTTTCAGCGTCCTATATCCGTTGTGGCCTATGCTGCTACCTACTCTGCATGCACCGCTGACTACTGCTGATCTCCTCCACTTCCCTGTGGTAAGCTGTGGCTCATCGTCTGCTGCATATTGGAATAATGTTGATCTCTGCTCATCTGTCCTGCTCGTTGCTGGTAACCGCTGTGATCAACTCCCGCTATTCACTCTGCATATACCGCTGACTACTGCTGATCTCCTCCACTTCCCTGTGGTAACCCGTGGCTCATCGTCTACTAGATATTTGAATATCGTTGATCTCTGCTCATCTATCCTGCTTGCTGCTGGTAATCGCTGTGATCAACGCCTGTCACCTACTCTGCATATACCACTGACTACTGCCGATTCATTCTAGAATCAATGTCTTATTCAATTTTAACTTCTACCACAGAATTTTCCTTCTTCAAGGTCCAAAGTTGCATATATCATTTCACTTCTATCTGGGCAAGCCTTGGCCTGGGCCTCCCCTCTGTGGGAACAGAATGATATTTTTTTTAAAATGATTGTTCTGCCTTCATTGCTACTTTCCGAAGAATTTTTGATGAACCAGGGTTATTTCCTCAGCTTCCATTTTCCTCCGGTTACGCCAGGGCTCGCGTACTGTGGCCCAATATGTAATCGAATTTCAGACTATCCTCCGAATTACAATGGAACGATGAAGCTTTGGTAGCTACCTTTTGGCAAGGTCTCTCTGAATTCTGAATGCTCTGTCCTCTCAAGAATTACCAGCAACCTTGGACTCCCTAATTTCTTTAGGTAATAGAGTGGACATAAGATTCCGTGAAAGGTCTTCTGAGGGAGAGAATCCTAGACGTTTTTTACAGCTAGCTCCCAGATTCCAACTTTCTGGATCATCGGATGAACTTATGCAATTGGGTCATTCTCGGTTAACTCCTGAATAGAGAGAGAAGCGAATCAAGAATAAACGCTCTTTATTGCGGGGATGCTGGACATGCTCTTAAACTTTGTTCTAAGCGGTCGGAAACACCAGACCTTAGCCTGCTCAGGAGAGGTCAGGCTAGGGACATCTCACCACTCTCCGGATTTTTCTTTTGACCAGATTTGCTTGTTTCCTGTCAGCTACTCATTCTACGGTCTTGTTGGATTCAGGAGCTGCGGGAAATGTTATCACTCTACATCTTGTCAAGCAATTGGCCCTTCCAACAGTGCCTTTGGAGAAACCTCACCAACGGTCTTATTTAGTATCATACCAGTCCACTCTGCTTACAAGTAGGAGTACTGCATCGGGAGAAAATTTATTTTATTGTTCTTCCTCTCACCACTAGTCCGCTTATTTTAGGTCTACCATGGCTTCACCTTCCTCTTGATCCCATTCCCTCACAAATTAGTAGGTCCCTGTCTCCTGTGCTCATTCCCCCTCTAACTAAAATCTGTATCTCTTTATCCTGGCATTTTTCCATCACTATTCAAGCACGCAGTGATTACCGCCCCATCTCTCTGCTCCCGTGCCCCTCCAAGCTCCTCGCGAGAATTGCCTACACTTGCCTCACACAGCAAACAACCTATTGGATCCTCTACAGTCAAGCTTTTGCTCTCAACACTGCCCTGACCAAGGTTGTCAATGATTCGCTCAAAGCAAAAAGTAAAAACCATTACTCTCTTCTAATTCTCCTGGATCTCTCTGCTGCATTTGACACTGTTGACCACACTGTCCTCATACAAACGCTACAATCCCTAGGTCTTGAAGGCACTGTCCTATCCTGTTTCTCATCCTACCTATCTAATCGCTCTTTCAGTGTCAATTTCTCTGGATCCACCTCTGCTCCACTTCCTTTACCAGTTGTAATACCGCAAGGCTCAGTCCTAGGTCCTCTGCTATTTTCTATCTACACGACTTCTCTTGGAAAACTAATAAGCTCCTTTGGATTTGAGTATCATCCCTATGCGGATGATACCCAAATTTATCTATCCTCTCTAACTCTTACCATCTGTGTTGGTTCGCATTACTGACTGTCTTTCTGCCATTTCATCTTGGATGTCCTCTCATCAACTCAAACTTTCAAAAACAGAGTTAATAATATTCCCAACCCCAAATAGAAGTTACCTACCTGACATTTCTATTTCTTTTGACATGGCAATTAATCCTGCCTCAAAAGCTCGTTGCCTAGGTGTGATCCTTGACTAGATTGATTCTCCTTTCAAATCGTTCATCCTCTGCTGATCAACTCTGTCAAACTCTACGTTGGATGCCTTTTATTCACCGAATCAAATTTAAAATACAAGGCCATCAAAAAAACTGCACCAACATACATCTCCTCACTTGTCTCAAAATATCTCCCAACTCGACATCTCTGTTCTGCACTAGATCTGCGTCTCATCTGCTCCCAATCTCTGTACAGAACTTTTTTCGGGCTGCACCCTTTTTGTGGAATTACCTCTCACATACAATAAAACTTTCTTCCAGTCTTCAAACCTTCAAGCATTCTCTGAAAACCCACCTCTTCAGGCAAGCTTATAATATTCCTCAACCACCCTCTTAACCTTCCTAGATTACCTTATTACCACCTTTTACGCAGTTCACACAATACAACAACCCCTTGACCAGTACTGCTGTGTGCAAAATTAAAAAGTGGTTAATGTGCTATATGATCCATTCAATCTGGCTGGACCAATATGCAATATGTAGCACTTAACCTTGTCAGGCGCCGTCCTGCTGCCTCCTCAGGACGGCCGCCTGCGTCATCACCCGGCGCGTCTGGTTGCTTAGCAACCAGATGCAGAAGTTCCCCGCCGCCCAGCGCGACCATCCGAGCATGCGCGTCCCGTTGCTAGGCAACGGGACGCTATTGATCCAGCACAGCAGTGCTAATTAGGCTGCTGCCTTTACAGGACACTATTGGATAGCGCTGTAGCGCTAATTAGGTGCCGCCCATCCCTGCTATTGGTCCCCTGGGCTTTTTATAGCACTTCCTGTCCTGACCCCTGTGCCAGAGTATCAGGTCTTCCTGCCTCCAGCATATTGTGTGTGTACCAGTATTCTACTTTGTTCCTGTCTATTCCAGTGCTGCCTGTGACCCTTTGACCCGGACCGTTTGACCACCCCTTTTGGATTCTCCTTCTGTACTGCGCTACCTCAACGTTTCCGACCCGGCTTGCCTCACTATTCTCCTGGACATCCTTGTGTACCGTGAACTACCAGAACGTTACTGACCTGGCCTGTCTGACATCTCCTTGTATCTCGCTGTTGACTCGTGAAAGGACCGCGACCTGCGTGTCCCTGCAGCGAAGTCCATACTTCCTTGTGGGGGTTCCTGGTGAATACCAGGGGCACGTTAGACTCCGCACCTTCCTCCGAGTTGCGCCAACAATAGCAGGTACGCATATAATTGTGACAAACCTCATGTATCAAACTCCCATTGTCCCATAGATTGTAAGCTTGCGGGCAGTGTCTTTTTACCTTTCTGTCTGTGTCTGTATTACCCAGTATTGTGTTAAACTAATGTTTGTTCTGAACTGTAAAGTGCTACGGAATTTGCAGGCGCTATATAAATTAATGATGATGATAATTGAAATAGAGTATTTTCCTTTAAGTCCAATGGAGGACACGAGGTTCATAGAGGTTTAGTGTTAGGGTCCAGGTGTGCGGCCATTTTAAAAACAGTTCACAATAGCTCCTCCTATCATGACTCTGCATTAGGTCTGTAAATAATTGTAAAGAAAAAGAGTAGAAAAATGTTAGGAAAGGTAAATGTATAAGAAATAATTAAGTTTATTTAAAGCCTGTAACCAGCTTAGGCAGCCACTGTATGAGCTAATCTTCATAAGAACGCAGGCTATCCATTCACTAAGAACCATGTGTGCAGCATGTATGTTCTCATCTTGTTCACATGAGTTTCCTCTGGGAGTGTGAGGCGCCACGTCGAGCATCCCAAGAAGCATTCATGGATCTGGTGGAGTGAACCCAAAGATTCTCTGGAGCAGGCTGTCCTGCCCCACGAAGGAAAAAACACAAATTCCCCCAGCACACTGCTATAGCCAGCAACAGATATGCTATTTCTACTGTAGATAAAAATGCAAAAGTCTCAGTTGCACACATTTGCAAATGTATGTTGAAGCCACCCACCACTCCAAGGTGATTTTGCTAATAGGGTGGTCCTACTCTAAACAATGAGAGTCCCATATATTTGGGCCATACATATGTGTTTTTAAATTGAAAGCTAACTTACCAAATGTGTGCAACTGAGACTTTTGCATTTTTATCTACAGTAGAAATAGCAGATCTGTTGCTGGCTATAGCAGTGTGCTGGGGGAATTTGTCTGTGTTTTTTCCTTTTAGGATAACCCCACCCTTTCATGCACCTGTTATAGCCTATAAATTGATTTGAGCAACTACCAGTTCTTTATTTGTCTGAGAGGCATGTTGGTGTCAGTAGCTGAGGGGGAGTACTGACATTGGATTGCTATTTGGAGGTCTCTGGGGTACCTCTTTGGTAAGTTAGCTCTCAATTTAAAAACACATATGTATGGCCCAAATATATGGGACTCTCATTGTTTAGAGTAGGACCACCCTATTAGCAAAAGCACCTTGGAGTTGTGGGTGGCTTCAACATACATTTGCAAATGTGTGCAACTGAGACTTTTGCATTTTTATCTACAGTAGAAATAGCAGATCTGTTTCTGGCTATAGCAGTGTGCTGGGGGAATTTGTCTGTGTTTTTTCCTTTTAGGATAACCCCACCCTTTCATGCACCTGTTATAGCCTATAAATTGATTTGAGCAACTACCAGTTCTTTATTTGTCCTGCCCCACTGTAAACCTGATGGAAAACAGCCATAATCCATCTATCGATGGTTACTTTAGAAGCCGGCCAGTCCCTTTTCTGCGCATCCTAGAAAACAAAAGATCCCCAATCCTGCACACATCCTGAGTTCTTTGTACATAAGTCCGCAAAACTCTGACTAGATAGAGAGAACGAAGACCTACTCTTGACCAGAGCCAGAATGACAATGTACTGATTGATGTGAAATCTGGACACCACCTTAGTTTTGAAGAAAGGTATGGTATGAAGAACTGCCCTATCGTCATGAAAAACAAGAGGAGGTGACTTGCAGGATAAAGCTGCTGGCTGTGAATCTCTTCTAGCAATAGAAATAGCCAAAAGGAAGACAATCTTACAAATGAGATTTCAAATTTACTGAATCCAAGGATTTAAAAGGAAATTGCTGCAAAGCATTCAAAACAAAGTTTAGATCCCAAGAGACCATGGGAGGGTCATAAGGAGGTTAATCATGAAGTTTTTGCAGGGTGTACATCTGCACATCTGGCAACAGAGCCAATCTTCTTTGAAAGAAGACAGAGAGAGCCGACACCTGAGAGTTAAGGTGCAGATCAGTGTTCAGCCCCTCCTGTAACACAAGTAATCTAGGTAAATGAAAGGAGGAGTTTGAAAACCCCTTTCTTTAACAGGTACTATACGCACTCCAGACTCTATGATAAGCTGAAACAGGCATCCGAACTAAGGCATCAAAGGATCATGGTATCATCATTCACACCATTAAAGCCAGCTGTTCTAAACAGTGTTGCAGAAACAGTATTTGCTGGTCGCCGTGGGGAGGATGTTGCTGTATCAAGCCCTTTGAAGTCAATCTGGAGCAACCAGAATAACCCTCTCTCTTCACCTTCTTCAAGATCCTTGGAAGCATTGCTACCAGAGGGAACAGGTATATGAGGTTGAATCGCCAGTGAACAGTCATGGCATCTATCAAGATTGCCCGAAGATCTCTTGCCCTTGGGCAGAAGAGCTCTACCTTGTAGTTCAACCGAGATGCCTTTATGTTGACCTCCAGTTGACTCTACCTGTTCATGATTTTGTGAAAGACATCTGGATGCAGAAATCATTTGCCGAAGTAAAGAACCTGCTTGCTTAGAAAAGTCTGCCTCCACCCCTATGATGCAGACCACCATGATGTGTGTCTCTCGCATGGACACCTGGTGCTGTCCTAGTGATTGAGATATGCCACCGCCGTGGCATTATCTGACTGTATCTTCACTGCTCTGCCCGGCAGTAAATGGTACGCACTGAACAGAGTGCAGAACACTGCTCACAGCTCCAAAACATTGATTGGAAGCTTGGATTCCTCCAAGGTCCAAAGACCCTAAAAGGGGGCATAAAGAAAGACAGCTCTCAAACCCTGTATACCGCGTCTGTTGTCACCAAAATCTAATCTCAAATTGAGAATGGGTGACCTTTGCAGGATTTTCCCTCTGCAGCCACCAAAGGAGCGACTAACGCACCTTTGGGGAAAGATGTATCAACTGACTGGAAAGACACAGGTGAGATATGATCCACTTCGACAGGATTTACATCCAAAACTCCCTGAAAGCTAACTGGTCTGCCTCTAAAGTCAATACCATCTTGACCAGAACCTTCAGAAGTGTAGTAAGCAGAAGTGTACTGAAGTCTGTCTGAAAGCCAACATAGACCTTAACATTTTTTGTAAGGCCTGAATCTTGTCCGGCAGTAAGAACACTCTGTTTGCGGGTGTCCAATAGGGGATCCAAAAAGATCATCTACTGGGACTGCATCAATTTGGACTTCTTGAAGTTTAGGATCCAACCATGGGATTCCAGAGTTTGTGTCGTCACCTGTATATGGGAAAAAAGCACAGATGGCGAGTCCGCCTTTAAGAGATCATCCAGATAGAGAATGATCGCTCCTTTGGACAGCAGCAGACATTCCATGACCTTAGTGAAGACTCGTGGGACAGAAAAATAAATAATGAAATAACAAAAGAAATAAAAGAAATAAGAGAAAAAGGCTGCCAAGCAACCCCAGATATTAAAACAGGCCCTGCATCGATGGCACTTAAACTAAACTGAGACAATACAGGAGAGAGATATAAAGGAGGAGCTATGGTGAACAGTTAAGAAGTTTTAAAGCGCCTGCACGTGTTATAGTTATATAGTATAGTTATAGCCATGATAATTCTACACCAATAGGAATACATGACTGCCGACTCAATACGAGTTGCTGTCTTTTTATTCCTCCTATAAAGTGTGATATTGTGGGCCTGATTAATTAAGGTACGCAAAATGAACGTAATGTACGCTTTTTTAAAAAGCATACGCACATCTGTATTGAACTGCAAGCAGATCTGAAGAAACGTCTTTTGTTGAATAAGGATGTAGGTACACACTGCTTATACAGCTATAGCGCTTGCAGGATATGAACAATACATATGTGCTATATAAAGTCTCAGCAGAGCGTACAGAAAACAAATATCCAGTTATTGTCACCTGTTAATATAGTAATTAATTAAAAAATCATTAAAAAAAAATTATTTTTTTTTTAATTATTTTCCATGAAATACATTTATCAGGATGTTATGAATGCCTACTGTACATAAGATGCATTTTTGCAGTTGCTCTTGATCGCAAACACATGTACTAGCATGCATACGCAACCGTCATCACTATCACTCAGCACTTATACCTGCCCTGTAGCTAGTGCAAATGATACAACTGAAAAAAAAACATACCTTAGAAATGCCCAAAGCTTGAATCGGATGCTGCTGTGTGCACTCGACCTTAGCATACCCTTACTTTACATTACACATACTCCCCTTTCCTCCCCAGTTCCGCCCTTGAAATCGTAGACTGTTGGACCTGTCCTTTGCGTTCAAAGATGATTTGGACGTACTTTCACTGGCGGATAGTCCATTTCTGGGCATGCACAGTGAAATTTAACAGAAAATACGGCATGTATCGGCATTTACGTTCCACATTGTATCAGGCCCATTGTGGGTAGCTGCTGTTTAATGGGCCAATTTCTAATACTATCCCAAGCCAAGTAATGTCAGTCTTCTCCTTCCCGATACATCACTGTGTGGATTGTTACAGTAAATATTTCTGGGATGTAATTTTTGGACAGTTAATTGGAATGGTGAACTTTTTAGAAATGTAATTATCACCTACAAAACTAAACAGATATTTACCAGGAGTTCATCATGGAATGTAGGTTTAGTATAATAAAAAAAATTAAATTTGTGTCCGTAGACATCTTCAAGCCATTTTGTTGTTATCATCAATGCTTTTTGCAGAACTCTCACAAGTGGCTGTGTTTCACTTTCTGGCATTTCACCTGTGCTTTCATGCTAAATTAAGAGAAAACAGAGAATAATAATTACAGTTACTAATAGATATTTCACCACATGCACAGAAAAACATAGCATAATGTAAATAGTAAGAAGATCATATAACGTATCACTCAGCTATTATATGCATCTGCTGTGCACACTCACCGAGATACCTGCAAGTCTTATTAGAGTTAAGATAATCGCTGCAGACAGAGCGGGAAGCTCAGATTGTGTTTTCAACAATGTGTTACAGCAGATGCTATTGTGCAGGGCAAGACTGGCTTCACAACACATCTCAAGTGATTCTGCATTCGGTCTGTAAATAATTGCAAAGAAGAGTAGAAATATGTTAGGAAAGGCAAATGTATAAGAAATAATTAAAAGTATATTTAAAGCATGTAACCAGCGCAGGCAGCCATTTTATGAGCTAAATCAATCTTCATTAGAACACAGTCTATCCAATCATTAAGAACCATGTGTGGCCCCACACTCCAAATACATACTTGGCAGGCAAGCTGGCTTCTGACAAAATGAACCCGTGTGTGTGTGTGTGTGTGTGTGTATAGATTGTAAGCTCCACTGGGGCAAGGACTAAGGTAAATGATGACATATTCTCTGTAAAGTGCTACGTAATATGTAGGCACTATATGAATAAAGGTTAATAAAGAAATAAAAAATATAACGAGTGACATCCCAAGTGGCAGCCTCCATAAGGTTGGTACTTTTTAATATGTCATTTACTTACTTGCCCTTTTCTTCCATGATCTGTAGCAATTTCTTTAAAATGTCTTCAACTTTCTGCAATTACAAACATTAGAGAGTGTGGTTCATTTTTATGCATTTATTTCTAGAAATGGAATAAGGGATAGTAAAGACAAGCTTAAGTTAAGGATAATTTATATATCCCAAAAACATGCTTCCAATGAAACAATCAACGAGCCCTAATCATAACACAAAATTTATTTAGTGGTTTGTTTTTTTATATAAGGTTTGTTTAACCCTATCACAGCTACCTGCATGATGACTAAATATTTAGATTGTACGCTCCTCTGAGCAGGGCCATCTCTCCTCCTGTTTCCACCACTTCTAACTCTGCTCTCCAGCTACTTAGCCCTCCTCCTCGAGGACCCTCCACCTCCGTCCCGTCTCGCTCCCAACTCCCCCCTCTGAGGGTCTGTCTTCCGCGCCCTCCCTCTTGGGCTCCGTCGTATGCGGATCTTCCCTCTCCCTTCCCCCTGCCATCCCTAGCTGTGCATTGAGCTTACTGAGTTACTGTGCTTACTGTTTACTGCACTGTGCTGTCTCACCCTGTATTGTAATTCGATTGTCCCTGTACGGCGCTACGGACACCTAGTGGCGCCCTATAAATAAAAATTAATAATCATAATAATAATAATAATAATATATTTATAGATTAGAGTGCAATTATAGTTTTAATTTTATAGCTAGAATGCAAACATTTGAAGATTGACCAATTACTAACCTGTTTTTGGTAACTCTTGACTTCATCAAATTTGAAACAACAGGCTTTCAGAGCACCCACAATTTTTATTGGAAGTTCAACCAAAAACTTTGCCATTTGGTCAATTGATATCAAACACAGCCATGACTGGATTAGTATTGAATCTGCCTGCAGCAAATACTTCTTACGTATCATCTTTGTAAGAAGATCACTAGTAGTTAAAAACAAAATAGATTAATATTAGTGATATGTATAACAAAAAAATAAATATGCTGCCTATCTCTTTACTTGGATTCTACTGTGGGTTATATCAAGCAAATGGTAAGGTCATGGATTCACCACTATTTTTTGGACACAGCGAATATTAATATATATTAAACTATACAAGATATAATAGGATGTTTATTCACCGTAAAATTTGTTTCTCTGACATTGGAGGACACTACAAGACATTGGGGTATAGTAGGTGGACTAGGAGTTTAGGCGCTTATTATTACTTGTTTAGAATATATTCCTCCTCTACTATGCCACTCCTCTCCGGAAGCAGCCTCAGGTTTGTATAACAAGCATAGAAGAGAGCCAACAGGCATAACTAGAACTAGGTAACTTAAAACATTAACAGAACCAGTAATAGCAAAGGGGAGGGTGCGTAGTATCCTCCAATGGAATCAGAGAAACCGATTTTACAGTAAGTAAAAATCCATTTTCTCTTTTCTTCCATTGTGGGCACTGTGAGACATTGGGCCATGCTAAAGCTGCCCCTAAGGGAGGGATTGCTTTGGAACGGCTGTGCGCAATACCCTGCGCCTAAAGCTAGCATCCTAAGATGTGAATCCCTGTAACCTGTAACTTTGAAAAAGTAGGAACAGTCGACCACGTCGCTACCTGGAACAGCTGCTAAACCGAAGCACCATAACGCGCTGCCCAGGAAGCACCAACAGCCCCTGTGGAATGAGACTTTAACCCCACTGGCACAGGCTGAGACACCTGGACATAAGCCAAATGAATGGTAGACGTAATTCAGCGAGCAATGAGCTACTTGGATGCAGGCCACCCAGGTTTCTGAGCAGCATAGAAAACGAAGAGGTAATTTGTTTTGCGGACCGAAGCCATGTGAGAGATATAGTACTGGAGGGCTTGCACCATATCCAATAGAGGTAAAGGTTCATATGAAGACCTGGACGAAGGACAGAACACTGGCACCACAATTTCCTGATTCAAATGAAGCTTGAAGACCACCTGTGATACAAAGGACGGTTTAGTGTGGAGCACTGCTCTATCCGAATGAAACACCAAAAAGAGAGGATTGCAGCACAGCACTCCAAACTCTGATGCACGCCGAGCAGAGGAAATGGCTAAAAGGAACACCACCTTCCAAGTGACATACCGTAAATCCACCAAGTGTAACGGCTCAAACGGATATTTGGTGAGCGAGCGCAGGACCATCTTTAGGTCCCATGGTTCCACTGGATGGACAAAGGGAGGCTGAATGTGCAATACCCCCGGCAAACATGTTTAAACAACCATGAACGCAAGAGAATGGAGAGCGTGGAGACCTGCTATTTCAGGGACGCAAGCTCTAGCTCCTTGTCTAAGCCCGCTTGCAAAGTAGGAGAGCCGCCAGGACAGACCGAACCTGGAAGTGTGGAATCCCTGAGACTCACACCAGAGAATGTAAACCTTCCAGACCCAATAATATATTGCCGGGAAAGAGGGCTTCCTTGCCTTGATCATGGTCTTTACCACATCCGAGAACCCTCGGGCCCTGAGCATCTGGGTTTCAACAGCCATGCCGTCAAAGTCAGACAATCTAAGGAATGGCAATGAAGGGGACCCTGTACCAGAAGGTTTGGATGAAGAGGCAGTAGGAAGGGGGGCATACTGCAGTTCCCTGAATGTTTTGAGTACCAAGCTCGGCGCGGCCAATCTAGAGCCACCGAATCGCGAGAATGTGTTTTGAGCAACTGAGTCAGCATTGAAGGGGAGGGAACAGGTACACAAGCCTGAAGCACCACGGCATCGTCATGGCATCAGTGTACCCTGCTCTTTGATCCTTGAACTCCGAGCAGTAGAAAGAGACTCGGAAGTTCAGTCAGGAAGCCATATGGTCGATCTCTGGCCGGCCCCTACTCTGCACCAGGAGGGCAAAAACCTTCTTATGGAGGGACAGACCATTCCCCAGGATGGACCTTGTTTCGGCTGAGAAAATCGGCTTTCCAGTTTTCAACCTCCGGGATGAAGATGGCAGAGATCCCCGGAATGTGGCGTTCCAGCCAGGACATGACATAGCACTTGTCTGATCTGATCTTCAGAGGTTACCCGGTCAAGTACCGCTGACCCTGAACCAGAGTTCTATGAACCGCCTTGAATTCGAGCACACTGATAGGTAGTGCCGCCTCTCGAGGGGTCCAGAGGCCTTGAAACCTGAGAGGACCGATAACCGCCCCCCAACCAGCTAGACTGTCTGTGGTGACCAGAGTCCATGCTTATGTGCAAAAGGATTGGCCTTTTCCCAGATTGGCTCTAGTTAGCCGAAATGGAAAGGCGCATGGCCTTGGACAGGGTGATGACATGCCTATCCAAATGTAGAAGGGATCCAGAACATTTTTGGAGGCACTCTCTTTGAAGCGGTCGAGAGTGGAACTGCGCAAAGGGCACCACTTCGAATACCAATACCATGGACCACAGCAGCTGATAAAAGAAACCTGTTTCCTTATCAGGAGAAACCTGGTCTTGTGTAACAGCGAGAGAACCTGGTCTTCTGGGAGGTACACCCTCTGGATGACACTGGTGAGGGTGAGACCAAGGAAACGCATCTGCTGTGCAGGACAGAGAGGACATGGATAAGTTCAGTACCCAGCCGTGAGCTTCCAGAAAGCGACGTTAGCTGAATGTAGTGCAAGAGCAGCAATGCAGACAGAGCCTTCAGTAACAGATCATCCAGATAGGGTATGATTGTGACCCCCTGAGAGAGAGCGGGAGTCCCGCCATGACACCCATCACCTTGGTGAATTCCCACAGGGTTAATGCCAGCCCGAAGGGCAAGGCTCTGAATTGAAAATGGTGGTCTCTTACTGAAAAGCGGAGGAGACATTGGTGTACCTCCCAAATGGGCATGTGTAAGTAAGCATCCTTGATGTCGATGGATGCAAGGAATTCTTCCTGTTCCATGCCTGCAATCACGGAACGTACTGATTCCATCCGAAATCGGAGTACACGGACCTGTTTGTTGAGGCTCTACAGGTTTAGCATTGGGTAGAAGGAACCATCTGGTCTTTGAACAAGAAATTGGTTGGAGTAAAAAAACCAATCACCTTTCCGGATGCAGAACCCAAATGTTGACCCCCCCAAGCAGGTTTCTGAGGGCTACCTGAAGCGCCTGTCGCCTGAGAGCACAAGAGGGCAGGGCTGTGATGAAGAACAGACGCGGAGGTCGATGACATAATCCTGGGTCACAATCCTCCACACCCATACATCTGTGGTTGATGCCTGCCACTGGTCCTGGAAGCGGAGCAGACGGGCCCCCCACCACGCCGATGTGGTGAGAGATCCATTCATGTTGCTGTCTTGTCATCCGGCTTTGGAGGCCCACATCTACCTGTCCCCCAGCTTCTGTGGTGTCCCCCCTTGAAGCAGAGGACTGTCCATTGGAGCCATTCCCCTATAATCTGCCAAAGGTGGGAAAGGACCGAAAGTGTGCCTGTCTAGGTCTAGGGGAGCAGACGAGTAAGAACGTGCTTTTAACCCCAGTGGACACCTGAGTGATATGTTGATATTTTTTAGTTCATCGCCAAACAGAGCGAGACCGTCAAATGGTAAGGATTCTCATGTACGCTTGGATTCTGCATCCGCCGACCAAGAGGGCAGCCATAAGGCGAGACAAGCTGCAATGACAAGGACCCAAAGTCTGGAAGAGATAAATACCGTATCCAGGGATGCCTGCCCCACATATTCTAAAGCCTCTTGGATATGTTGTGCCAGTGTCCGTAAGTCAGCACTGGGAACACTGTCCTGGAGGCCCATGGCCAATTGCTATGCCCACAGTAGAATGGACTTGTTCACCCAGGCTGTGGACATGTTGGGGGAACCATCCAAAGCAAGGAGGTTAGGGATGCCAGCACAGGTGCCCAGCAAGGGGGTACACTAGCAGCGAGATTTACCCAGAAGAAAGCGGTTCTAGGTGCCAGACAAAGGAGCCTAGTGGTGGCAACAGGTCCCTCCTTCTGCGTTTAGAGGGGCGCAATTGGGATAATGAAAGGGGACGGTGGCAAAGCAAATACAGCTATTCCCCAGCAACACTGACACATTGGCTTAGGAGGTCCATCCTGTCACAGAAACAGACAGGCTATTTACTCAATGGGTCTTAGAATGGTCCCTACTCTGACACCTGTTAAGAGAGGGGAAAAAAATGTGTAATTGGATCTACACACTACAGTATAGGCACGTGCCCACACAAACATACCCTATCTCCTAGGCACTTAACAAAAACTGAGCCTGCTTCCAGAGAGGAGGGGTATAGTAGGGGAGGAGTATATTGTAAACAAGTTATGATAAGTGTCTAAACTCTTAGTCCACCTACTAGTACCCCAATGCCTTGCAGTGTCCCCCAATGCTAGGAAAGAGAAATATATAATTTAAGGTCAAGAGTAGGGTCACATCTCTAGTTACATATTCTCTGCATTTTATTTTTGTGTTTAGATGGTGGATCCATTGCTTCAACATGTACTTTTGTATCAATTTCCTGACTTTCCTAGTTCTTACACTGTCTATTCTAGATGGTGCAAATCAGTTAAAATGTAGCAACATAATGTATCCCTGGAGAGCAGGTTTGTATTCCTTACTATATTACACCTAAACATAATGCAGCATGTTTATCACTAAATTCTACAATACAGAATTGAGAATTCACAATCACAACTCAATGGAGTTTCATCTATGCAGCTTAAGAAGGCTCTGTTGGGTGCAAGTAGATCCCTGATAAGTATCTGCAGTGAAACAAATCTGTTACAATAGTACTGAGAAGAACGTCTTTTATCATAAGCTGCTCTCCTTCCGACATTGTGGTGCTCAGTTAAATTACAATGAAGTAAAGACTAAAAATTTAGAATGAATGGGAAGGACAATGGTACATTGTGAGGTGCTGAACTTCAGTAACTACTACTAGGTAGCAGAATGGCTAAGCACAGCCGAGCAGAATTACTAAGCACAATCAGGAAGGGCAAAATACATTTTAGCGTAGGCTGTGGGTCATATGGGCACAAATAGATATTTTTTTTTAGTAAATCCAGTCTGAATGTAATGGCTCAATTGTCTCCTTTCTTGTGGTCACCCCCTAAATTTGGGTTCTCCATATTTTATATACTGTCATTTTGCACTGCTTAATTATTGCAAATATGCACATTATAAGACTAATATTTTCTAGTAGTTTATGAATGATAAAGTATTTATATTTCTTCTCCTTTTCATGGTTCACACTGCACTGAGGGATTTCATTACTTTGAATTAGCATTGCTCTAGGGACCCATCTCTCTCTGCAAAACAGGAATCACAAAATTGTAATTTGTCAAAGTTCCTTGTTTTGGTTGCAATGGTCAGAAAGTATACTAATAAAGGGCCTTATGTGAGCTGGACGCAATTTCCGTCTAAAAACACAAGTGTAAATTTCATCAGAAAAAAAGACACATTCTACGTTGTAAGCGGAGTTGGAGGCATGCGTCCAAGTCTGAATCCCTCATATATACAATGGGTTTACATTTGGAGTCAGCAGAAGCATAGGTTTGGTTTATGTTTGAGGTTACATGCCAACAAAAAAAGCGTAGAGATGTAGTTTCCTAGTGTTAGTATCAAATGCATTTGCATATTTGTGAGCAGTACCCAATTTGTTCAAAATATAATACTTAAAAAGATAATAATCTTGTTTCCTGCAGCAGTCAGAATGAAAATAACTAAATAATGTGAATAAATCACAGAGATTTAATATATTATAGCAGCCACAGTAATGTTTTGAAGTAAGTGGGAGGGGTAAAGAGGCATTCAGTCAATCAGATGCGGCATTCAATCATCATCAGTTTGTACCTTACTCCACAGGTAGAGCACCCTTGACAGATACGTTTCCTGACAGGCATATCTGTGTCTTTACTTGAACATGCCCTACTATACTTGGCCTATGCTTGCATCCCCAGATTGGTCTCTAGAAGCGCAAGGAGTCGTATACACAAGATGCGACTGACTCTGCATATAGACACAAGCATAAGATTTTTTTTTGTACATGTGCAGTAGTGAAATTCGAATTTTACACTACTCAAATGGACTTGAGTACAACTCTACATAAGGCCCAAAATACCCTAGTTCTAAACAGAATTAAAGACCGATAAAAATTAAAAAGTTATATTTTTATTTCTAAATGCAAACATTAGATTATAGTGGTTATACACATAAACAGGATTAAATATTGACCTTGGCTCTGACAGTGTTCAAATCGGGAGAATGTTGAAGGGGAAGAAAGCATTCAGTGACACAGTGGGCAAGGTCTAATTGGTTGTTAAATATCCCAAATCTAAAAAAAATGTTGGATAAGCAACAACAACACATAGACAAACATCTCAACATAGTTACCTGTCAGACCGTTTCAGTTTATCATATTCAAGACCTTCAAGACCAGCCCAGACATCTTCTTGATTGAACTTTGAGATCACAAGAGAATTCTCTGCGTTAGATACAGTAGAAAAGGTGTGCAGGACTGGAAGGACCCACACCCAGTGATCAACATTTTGGTCAATGCAATTTTGGCATAGCTGTGTCAGATGTGTATGCATCCTATAACAATAAAGGAACCACAACTAATCAATTATACATTTGTACATGACACATTTGGGTTCACGTCAAGAAGAGGGACACTTTATCAAAAGTCTGAACACAAATATAAGATTCTTATACTCCCCATAAAATTCCTCTCTCATAGTCCATTGGGGGTAATTGCTATACTCCTATCACAACTTATTACCCTTCCGTTTCAGAGCAATCCCTCCCTTACGGGTAGCTTTGGTATGTTCCCAATGTATAGCAGTGTCCCCCAATAGGACATAAGAGAAATTAGGGTTTTTGTACTCAACTTAAAATCATTTTCTCATAGTCCATTGGGGACACTGCGCGCCCAACCTTCCTCTGTGTTTTATGCTGGGTTGACTGTTAGTTATTGGTTTGTTCGGTTAGCCTACTTTCGTCCCTCCTTTGGGCTTAGTTATGCATTAACTGAACATCCTTCCTGAGGGAGGGGTATAGTAAGGGTAACGCCATACTCACTAGTTTATGTTAAAGTGCCTTGACTCCCAGGACCATTATAACTCAATATATAGCAGTGTCCCCCAATAAAACATAAGAGAATACTGGCTGTACCTTGTTGGCCTTACCCTGAACTAAGCACAGGGCAGTCAATCTACTATCATACAAGGAGAACGAAACAGTAAATGTATTAGATAAACATAATACATTTTACTAAAAAAGAAACAGGTGTACAGCGCTTGGACAAGATAACATAATAAAAAATGTAATAACATTTATTATAACCATAAAACATTGCAACTGATAACAACTGATGTTTGCTGCACCAAATGTATAGAGAAAATTAATTTCTAGCATCCAGATCTAATAAACTGAAAAACTGTGCTGTTACAAATTTATAAATCAGAGGTTCATGATCCTCTCCTGTAAAATGCTGGCATGTATCAGACAAAACATTATTGATAAATGTCTGTGAAACTTCGCTTGCTACATTCATCAACAGTGTTTTATCTGCTTTATAAATCAAATCAACCAATCACACTCTAACCGCCTATTTTCTATGGGTTACATCACCTTTTAGCTTTCATATACAGTATATCAATGTTTTTTTTATTATTTGCCCTAGTAACTTAATTGTATTTGTACTATGATTATGCCACTTAGCACATGATACTGACCTTTACGAGGACTGCTAGCCGTCAACGGAATTTAAATATAGGCCTGAAATAACATCCTATTGTCAAGGCACAAATTTTCCAACTAACTACAACTCAAATCAGGACTGTCCCTTCTGGATGAAGCTGGCATTTTGTTGTAAGCTTGTAGATTTCAATTTAGTCCCTTGACATTTAAACTAAATTACATCAGAATCAATTTATAACAAAACAGTTATTTATAAGCCAAGGATAACTTACTCTGAAAATTTAAAAAACATGTTCTTTGCTTTCTGAAGTTCATCCATCAGCTTTTCTTTAGGCATTTCATCCAAACACAGAACACAGCAAATGTTTGCAAGATGTTCTTTATCAATGGGAATGGAGTAAGTGCATACTACTTTCATGCAGATCAATCCTGCTATTAATTTGTTTTGGATATCCTTTTTTTCAAGTTGCCTTTTGTTAACGAAGGGTCCATAGATGTTATTGAGAAATGTCAAAATCAGTGAACGTACCTAAGTTCCAGAAATAAACAGTGTCAATGCATTAAAAAGGAAACACATTAAATGTATATCCCACCGACCTCTCAAAGACATGTGATTTTATTAGTGTTTAAATTCCGGGAAAAATATTTATTTTTCGTAATGTGTTACTCAAGAAAGAAAATAAAAAGAGAGAGCGTTAAAACATGGAGATAATTTAAAACATACTGTATGTTTATATATTGTAGAGAAATAGCAGGAAAGAGGTGGTCTTAAGGCCTGCATTTGGCCCTCCTGAAGAGAGTAATTTCCTCTCTTCTATCATATTACTAGTGACTCTGATGTGACAGAATGAGCTAGTGAGAGTGAGTTAGTCAGTAAATTTGTAGCAGCCATAGAATAATTTACTCTTTGTGCTTTGTAAACATGTCAAACATTTGCTTGCATCTAATCATGCAATTCGATGCTTTTCCACTATGGAAATGTGTTGTACTTTTGTGGGTCCCCTCAAAAATATGTTGCCCACCAATGTTACGCAGCAGGGTCATAACTTGTCATTAACTACTGTAATATTTGAAAATTGTTTACAGGATGCTTAATGAATTCTGTCATAAACCGGATAAAAATATTTTATAATATTAACTCCCCCAATCTTCCATTTTCTGAGAGATCCATATGCCCAAATATTTGTCTGTCAATATAAGGGGTAATAATTATCCCCACCAGCAGATGCTGTATCTACCATTGGGGATATGCTAGATTTACTCAAGTTTATTTTTAACCCAGAAAATCCTCCAAAGATCTCCACTCCACAAGTTCCAACATAGTCCATAAAAATGTTAAATCATCCTCCATGAAGAGGAGTATATCGTCGGATTTCAGGATGATTAATGTCAACATTTTGGCTTACTAAATAACAGATATAGGCAACTTGAGGCTCTCCAGATGTTATGGAACCACACATTCCAGCAAGTCATGTCAGCAGTTCATTACAATAATGCTGTTGCATTATCTCCCAATATTCCAAAATATAATCTAAGACAAAATTAATGAGTAAAGTATAAATACCTCAGATACACCAAATCCAGGAGTAAATTTTTGTATTAATTTATCCCCAAGCAAAAGAGGTTCTGTAGACACAACATAAAATTGGTGCAGTTGATTAAAAAAACTTGTCAAATTGATGTCATCGCAGGTCTCGAGAATACTGAAAATGCTCTTGAGCATAACTTCACCAGCACTCGTTTTTGATTTTGTGAAATATGAGAATCGATTGTTCCACATCTTCTTCATTTTATCAAAATAACCACGGCTCTCCTTCATGCACACATCATCATACTGATGCCACTCTGCACAAAAATAAGGAATAGGCTTGTTAGATATACAATTGTATATTTCACTTATCATGCTTTTACAGCCTTTGTATTTTAAATTCATATTAAAATGTTACTTTTCAAAATAATTTATAGCTCGCGTATATATTTTTGATCAATTTGCAATTCTGCTATTGCGCGAAGACATTGGGTCAGTAGGACTTATGTAATAACATAGCGCCAAAAGTAAAGATGCACTGGAACCCATATGAACGTGAATCTGAATTCAGCTTTCATTAAACTGACTAAACTATCTAAAATCTGATCATGGGGCATAACTACTCGGGTAACAGAAGCGGCTATTTAGCCAGTTAGCTAAGGGACCTTCAGCTGCCAGGCCTATGTAGCTGCCACTCGTACTACACTGGGTCCTGCTCCCCTTTATAACGTACGCAGGTGGCAGGGAGTTTAATGAACTTCCTGCTGTGTAACAGTCAACACCGCAAGGCATTAATTCTGTTCATGGGGAAGAGGTCTCTGGTGTTCCCTTCGTCTCTGAAGACGAAGCAAAATGCAGAGTGGGCGCAGCATTGGAAGATGAGGTGCTGACCAACTCATTAAGATAAGTGGGGGAGGGGTGTAAAAACCTTGAGGGCCCCTTCAAATTTTTGCCATGGGGCCCCAAAGTTTTATTTATACCCCTGATCTGATTGGTTGCTCTAGTTTAACGTTGGATCTGCACAGCAATATGTAATACAGCAGAGATTCTAAAACTCTAGAGTAAGTGCAGAAATAGGGGATACTTGCTAATGCACAAGACTGGTATTCACATTCTCTGACCAAATAAAGGAACTTGGAGAAATATTACACTAAGGGCTGGTTCACACTGACATATTTCTTTTGCACGTGTGATATGTTGCTCTCAGCCAAGATCACACATGGATCAGACAGAAGTACAGATCTCGACAAAAAAAGAAATATACCACCGCACTAAGTGCTAATATACATATCCAGACTAATATTAAATTGCTGATTTAATAATATATATAGCTGGATTGGTGCACCTCTGCATGTAAAACATTGAGATTAAGGATGCATGTGTTAGAAGAAAACATGCCTAACAAGGGCACTCTGTAATGATCATTTTATTTAAAATATACCTTTTATTTATGTAATCTAAAATATAGTGTTCCAAGAATAAGCCTAAATATAGTAGGCAGCGAAATATTAAAAAGAGAAAGTATTGAAAATTAAAGATTTAAAATAAAGATGTAAATAAGATGGCAAATTATGCCATGCCTGCTGTGTGTTTTATTATTTGAGGATATATTCCATTAATTAACAATTCTCACGTGTTATCCAAGTCAGTCAGTATATAGATTGGGATTATTTATCATCAAGGTTTATATTCAACACCTTCGTCACTGTTTATAATATGTTGTTACATATATTCAAGATTTATTCATCAATAATTGCCATACACAATAATATTGACAATATAATTATATGTTTGTTTCAGAGGATTAGTTGATAAGAATCAATTAGGTTACTTATGTTAATTAATGGAATATATCCTCAAATAATAAAACACACAGCAGGCATGGCATAATTTGCCATCTTATTAACATCTTTATTTTAAATCTTTAATTTTCAATACTTTCTCTTTTTAATATTTCGCTGCCTACTATATTTAGGCTTATTCTTGGAACACTATATTTTAGATTACATAAATAAAAGGTATATTTTAAATAAATTGATCATTACAGAGTGCCCTTGTTAGGCATGTTTTCTTCTAACACATGCATCCTTAATCAGAAGTACAGATCTCTATGCAATTGGCTTTAGGAAGCAGTACATGCATGCAACATTTTTCTCTGTGTAAGTTCTGTAGACTGTACACACCGAGTATACTGCATAGGGATATGCATACTGAACTTTCTTATGTGTGAACTACCCCCATCTCAAACAAATGGATTAGGTGGATGAGAGGTAGAAAGAAATATAATGCTCGCAAATAATGGTGAATGTCAGGTGCAATATTTTATTAATTAACTATGCACATTTTATATAAGTCTTCAGATCTTGGTGAAAACATAAGGCAGGTCTTAAATTTGTGAACTGTTGTTCACTGTTTTAGAAAACGTGTGTATTTGTAATATTTTAAAAAGTACTAAAGCAACAACAGTCATATACAAGTATTAGACATATGTGACAAGAGCAACACTTTTGTAATATGTACTGGATCAGGAGTAAAATATGATTACATTTTTTATAAATGCTCTATTTGTATCATGTTCTTTGGCAACTGTATATGTCAACTATTTACCAAAATCTCACACACTGGCAACTCAGCACCGTATGTCAAGCATTTATAATTTAATCGATTATGAAATTCCTACTTTACTTGTACTAATTTGTGATTTATGGCAAAATAAATCAAGTACTGTGCTAGTGAATATCTGCAAGACAATGCAATATTGAAAATAATTGGGGTGAGTAACTGCTGAACTATGAGTCCAGTGCATGTGACTATACTAAACTAGGGGTGATTTTTGGAGCTGTATTTGCCTGGAGCTGAGTTCTCCTTTAAGCCTTCTACATTAAGTGCCACTATCTACTTGTTGTATACTTTTGATTTTTATATATTATTACATTAGCCACATAAAAAATTATATATATATATATATATATATATATATATATATATATATATATATATATATATATAATTTTTTTTTTTTTTTTTTTTTAAACTCTTTATTTAGAGGAGGAAACAACATATATATGTAAAGGGGTGGGATATATTAGGCAGCAAGTGAACAGTCGCTTATTAAAGCTGATGTGTTGGAAGCAGAAAAAAAAAATGAGCAAGTGTAGGGATCTGGGCGACTTAGACGTGGTCTAAATTGTGATGGCTAGACGACTGGGTTAGAGCATCTCCAGAGCAGCATGTCTTGTGGGGTGTTCCCGGCATGTCCTAGCATGTCTTGTTGCAGTGGTTGGTATCTACCAAAGGTGGTCTAAGGAAGGACAACCTCATGGACGCCCAAGGTTCATTGATACTTGTGGGGAGCGAAGGCTAGCCCGTCTGGTCCAATCCTACAGAAGATCTATGGTAGCACAAATTTCTGAAAAAGTTAATGCTTGCTATGAAAGAAAGGTGTCAGAACACACAGTGCTTTGTAGTTTGCGGCATATGGGGCTGCATATCCGCAAACCGGTCCGAGTGTCCATGCTGTCGATGGACTACAATGGGCCCGTGAGCGCCAGAACAGGACCATCGAGCAATGATAGAAGGTGGCCCGGTCTGATGAATTACATTTTCTTTTACATCATGTGGAAGGCCGGGAGTGTGTGCATCGTTTACCTGGGGAAGAGATGGCACAAGGATGGACTATGGGAAGAAGGGAAAGCCGGCAGAAACAGTGTGATGCTCTGGGTAATAGTCTGCTGGGAAACCTTGGCTTCGGGCATTCATGTGGATGTTACTTTGACACGTACCAACAATCTAAACATTGTTGTGGACCAAGTACACACTTTCATGGGAACAGTATTTCCTGATGGCAGTGACCTCTTTCAGGAGGATAATTCACTCTGCCACACTGCAAATATTGTTCAGGAGTGGCTTGAAAAACATGACAAAGAGAGCTCAAAGTGTTGACTTGGCCTCCAAATTCCCCAGATCTCAATCCAATCGAGCATCTGTTGAATGTGCTGGAAAAACAAGTCAGAGCCATGAAGGCCCCACTTCGCAACTTACAGGACTTAAAGGATCTGCTGCTAACGTCTTGGTGCCAAATACCACAGGACACTTAAAGCAATACAATAGGCTGAAAGCAATACTAAATTACACTCATTACTTAGAATGAATATTAGCTAATTAATTTTATAACACAATTAAGATTTCACAGTATTGATTCTTGCAATATGCCTCACTTTCAGGCTAGGCTGTCAATGAATGCATTTATAATACTGTTGGTAGCTACTTCTCAGTTATATGTACATTTTATTTTCTCCAGATATGTATTTCAATTCCATATCACCAACGATGCAGATTATATAATAAATTGATATTTAATTCAGTCTCTGAAATAACTATTTCTAGTGGCTCCGGTCGTATATTGAATGGGCCTATATCACAGTCTCTGAAATAAACATTTATACTGATGCAGATGAGATCTTAGAGATCTATATCACAGTCTTTGAAATAAATATTTATGCTGATGCAGGTGTTAAATCTATATCCTCATTTCACTTCAGATTTATGTAATATATTGATATAATACTTTCTCAGGTTTACTCACAAGCACCAGGGTTTGATCATACCAGTGCTGCTCTTATCACTGTTTCTCTTCCCAGGGGTTTTTTTAGTTTTTTTTCTCAAAATGATGTTTCTCCTCACAGATGCTTTGGCTTCATAGATAATTCTCTTTACATACTGTAGATTTCTATCAGATGTTTTTTCACATAAATGCTGATCTCCATAAATACAGCCTTTTACTTATACATTTCTTAATAGATCAATCTCATTGATATATATCAGTCTTCACACAGATCTGTCTCAATTAGTTTTCTCCTCCTAACATAGGCCTATCTCAGTCCTAACATAGGCCTATCTCAGTCACCCTAGTGTCCAGTAAAACTGGTATTCCTTCTCTCTCCACTGTAATTGACACACTCCCTTGTCAGTTCTGGTGCAATTGAGTGATATTACTGGTAGTACTGACCAGCACCAACAACTATATTTGTAATTTCCATTGAAATTCAATTTCTCCCCAAAAAAATTATAATAATAATAATAATAATAATAATAATAATAATAATAATAATAATAATAATAATTATATATATATATATATATATATATATACACACACACAATCTCACTGTTAATATTTGCATATTTTAAATTTGTTCTCTCTTCTTTACAAGGGAAATGTTGTGTAACCTATTAAATAACAGATTGTGTCATATTCAAACAATGTTCTGAAATATCAGCTTACAGGTGTCTTATTTCTTAGTAATTGCATGGTAGTAGCTAGCACTAAAACTCCTTATTGATAATTGTTTTTCTGGCCATTATTGTGAAGCCATGACCTTTCACCTCTATGTATTTGCTATATTACAATAGTCTTGTATTTGTAAAATATGGCTCTATTGCCATTTACAGATAGCCATAACTGTTTTGGTTTTTTATTCATGATGTATGAACGAGGTAGAGCTAGTGACAAAATACTATGTTCTTTGTGAAATCATCAAAACACGTTGACCACATGAATTGTGCATTTCCTTATTCTCACCAATTGGCTAAATACACTTTTATATTTTTGTATCTATTTTCTACTCTCCTTGTAAAACATCACGCAATTCTCCGTTGTTATGCAGATTATTCGCTACATATTTATCAAATGATACAGTTGTCTAAACCATGTTTTTTTTATTATTATTTCAAATGTCATCCATTATACCTCCCCCCCATGTTACACTACCAAGCAACATTCATCGTTTTGACAAACACTGTGGGTTTTACTTTGCCCATTATTAAGAAATTCTGATGCAGTATCTATATCAAGTTTAAAGAGGGTATTCAATTGTTAGCGTTAACGGGAAAAAACGAGCGCTCAAAAAATATTACCGTTTATACGGTAATATTGTGCTCGAAAAGCGTTAATACGGTAGTTTACTTGCGGAATTTCAGCTCGCCGTTCAAGGGGCTGCGAGCTGAAATTTCACGAGTAATTACCGTATTAACGCTAAGATTTTTTGAGCGCTCGTTTTTTCCCGTTAACAATTGAATACCCCCCTAAGTATCATAATGCACATTTTTAACTCTTTGGGGGGTATTCAATTGTTAGCGTTAACGGGAAAAAACGAGCGCTCAAAAAATCTTAGCGTTAATACGGTAATTACTCGTGAAATTTCAGCTCGCAGCCCCTTGAGCGGCGAGCTGAAATTCCGCAAGTAAACTACCGTATTAACGCTTTTCGAGCACAATATTACCGTATAAACGGTAATATTTTTTGAGCGCTCGTTTTTTCCCGTTAACGCTAACAATTGAATACCCCCCTTTCTGTGGTACAAATAGTCTTAATCACTACAGGTTACAGGCTATGAAAAATAAAAAGATCCAGGATAGAGGTGTGGATTCCAAAACAGTCTCTAAAATGTATTATGGAAGGAAAAGTTACAATAATCTCACCTCTTCCAATGGCATGCTTTGACTGAATATACAGGCAACGGTTGATGGGTTTTCCTTGCGCATCAACATTATAAATGAACTCGTAATCATCCTTACCACCTTTCCGCAAAACAACATATTTATATGGGATGTGTCTGTCCAAATTTTTTTTAGAAATATAAGTGTGCCCTTCATACAGGAATCCAAGGTCTTTGACCTCCCTATAAAACATGAATAAAATAAATTATATGATAGCCATTGATTTAGAAGATGCTATAAAATGTGTAATTTAGGAGGAGATATTTAAGTGTTTATATATTAATGCCCAGTGTTGCACATTTTAAGCGATATGGTACATATAGATCATTAGCAAGTCAATCAGGAATCATTAATTTCAAAATTTCCTTCTTTAATCCTAAAATACTCCTGTCTCATCTATGCCTTAAATATGTCATGAGAGTAAAAGATAAGGGAATGTCATTTTTACATATGTCGCACTTGTGTATTTTAATTTATTACATAAGTGCTAGCACTCAAAAAATGCAATCTCCCATATACAGTGCTCCTGGAAGTTACAAAAGGCCAATTGAGAGTCAAACATGACTTCCAACTATAGGCACCAATAAGTGCTTTAGAAAGGGGAAGAGGGGCTATTTGACCATCTGCTAATCCAGAAATGCCCCCTAAATGTGCACTCTTACAGCTCATTAAAATATCTCCTGCATCATTTTTGCATATGGCCGCAATAAAGTGGCACTTGGCTAGGAATACCGGAATCCGCCTTCTTACAGTTGCCATGTGGGTCTATTCCCATGAATAAAGGAGCATTTTTGGAAAACTAGGGGCAAGTCATCACAGGACATTTCCTCTCTAGAGCCATATTTTTTTACTTTCGTAAATGACCCATAGTATGTTTTGTGTTACTCTTAAATTAAAAACTATCTTGCTTAAGTATTTAGTCCTCTTCACCTTCTATGTCTGTGCTGTTTGTTAGGTCCAGAAGCTTAGTCAAAGACCCCTGTGCAAAATCTTGCCTCTTGCATGTTCTGTGGAGCACTTGATTATTATACACCCTACCTTCTAGGTCTTATCTTCAACATTGTGCTCAATTTTCCACTGGTCTTCCATTTATCAAAGTCCTGTATATTGCCTGTTAGTACTCATACTACTTTTTAATATGCTCTACATCCCCCACTGTGTGGCACTGCAGATTTTAGTGGTGCATTATAAATAAATACATAATAATGATAATAACTTACTCTATGCAGTGCATAGAACAAACATTATTCCACTCCTTATACCCATCTATTTCTCCAGCTTTCACAACAACTTGATCTTCTTTCACACCAAAATCCTTGGACACAATTACATGGAAATAAACTGTAATCTGATTTGCTGGATCCAGTTTCCTGCAAAATTCAAAAAAGTAAGAAGAAGTTGAGTACCTCAAATCAACCCCACATTTAGATATCAGTTCAATGGTACAATTTCAGACAGCGGGTTAAAAAAAAAATGTTTATTAGCACTTGGGATATTGAAACAGCACCAGTTTGTTTGTACATCCCCCCTGTCACATTTTTGTCTCATTTTATCAGCTCAAGGACAAGTCAACTGAGGTGGTTTGCAAAGACCTCAAAATTAAAAGTGTTCAATTAGAATAACAATGGTTTAAAAGAAAAAAAAACGAAGATGCCCCAATTTGCAAGTTAGGTGTTATTTAAACCTTGTTCCCATTCACTGTAGTAGACGTGGAAGCAGAGCAGAAATTTACCGGGACTTTGCTGCACCCCAATTTAAAATAACAAATACATTTAAAATATGTTTCTTTTATTGACTGCATTGTTAAAAAATGTTTTTTGGGGGTTTTTTTTTTAAAAAAAAAGGGGGGCTACAGTTTCGGATAGCTTTACACTTTTTGGTTTCTATGTGCTCTCCTGTAACTTTCGCCTTTTTCGTTTCTAGTTTCCTGCTCTGATTTTCATCTATAACTTTATATATACAGGCAGAGTTGTACATTTCCATAGGCCTTGGATATGACATCTGCATTGTACTTCAGGACAGTGAAATAGACAAATTTTGTAGCTCATAAAAGAACATGGCCAAAAGGAACAGAAGGAAACTAGAACTAAAAGTAATGTACGTAGCAAAAGCTGCAGAAAGGCAAGTACAAGCCAATTAATAAAATTGACACAAAGGAGTAAAATAATTTTAAGTCTTATAACCCACTACTCCTAGGTTAACCCCCTTATCCCCTTATACATTGATCATACCAATCTTAACATTTTTGTTACTTTTAAGTTAAACCAAGTATCAATTGCATATTTTTAAGCGTAACAATGTGAAATAGATAGATAAGACCTAAATAAAACTATTTCACAGTGCCTTAGACTAGTTACCAGCATTATTAACAGAAAAGAAAGCCTCACCTATAAAAGTCACTGCATGCACTATGTGTACAAATATCATAGTTGACATAATCTGCAACTGTACTTGGTATATATTTCCATATTACCTAACTGCAAGTATATTTAAATCAGGGTAATATATTTTCTTCCTGGAAAATACTTGGGTGTAGTTTGTGGACTATGCATTTTAAAAATATTTTTTTTTGCTCTTTGGGCAAGCCTTATGTCTGTGTTGATGTCTGTTCCCAAGCGTAGTAGTCGTCCCTCCCCTTTCATGTATTTACTGTTTGATTCCCAAGGACAATAGTTTCTGTGCTCTCAGTTTCTGTTTCACCCCCACCCACACACCCTTTTCCTCCGACTGTTCTACCTTCTCTGTTCTCACTTTTCCCCCTCTGTTCACCCCCCACCTTCTTTTATAAAAACCTAAATTAAGAAGAAGCATCTCATACTCATGTTACATTGTTTATTATGTTGGATATTTTTCTTCTGTCCTGGTTGTTTCCTCTCCAAATAAAGGGTTTAATATAATATAATAGATATAGAGATATATCTATATCTATATATTTTGTGACACCATCAGGCGAATAGGTACCATCTCCTGGGGGAGGATGGCGACAAACAGCAGCAGTAAACCACACAAGTCCAGAGGTTTCAGGTTAAAAGCAACAGCTAGTTTATTCACCAGCTTGCAAACAAAACAGACAAAATCCTAGCTGTCTGGCTACTAGCTAATACATTTTAGCAAGACCCTCACTCAGGTGTTGGACCTTGTGTCCATACACACAGTCAACATATTATTGCTCACCACAGCAAAGTGTCTCAGGAGGCAACTCGCCTCCTCCCTAGGTCTGAGACACCGATTGCACATACTAGCTCCTTTTTCACAGGCACCTCACAGGTGCATCTCTTGATCAGTCTATTTAAAGACTGGCAGGCCAGAAGACCCGGACTGGGCCTTATGTATGGAGCCCACCCTTCTCTTTCTCCATACATAACACCATGGACCCTTAACATGTTTTGTTAGTCCAGGGAAATACCCTGTGGGAAGCTTTACCCTCACATCTACACATTCTCCCTGGTGTTTTAACGTACACAATGGTGGAAGCCTGGGATACATACCTCTGTCATCTAGCCTTCTTCCAGTGACTAATACAAATCACATTTTTAGCCACTGTAAAGTAATGAAGCATTAGATATATATATATATATATATATATATATATATATATATATATACATACACACACACACACATAACTAATGCTTCAGTACCTTACAGTGGTTAAAAATGTGATTTGTTTATTTTGTCTACTTTGCGGATAATTTCATTGCCCCTTGTCATGTGACCCTAAGCCTTGCGATTTCCTCCTTAGTTCTGAGTGTATTTGCAGGGTTCTAGTCTAGATTTGTGTAAACATTCCCCATTCGCGTGTTAAGTTTTTCAATTTCTCAACATGCTCTATGCAAACAAGGAGTAAGCAATGTGTGGCACACCCGGGTAAAGGCATGCTGGTGCTTATAGTTCCACAGCAGCTAGTGAGCCACATGTTGGCTCCATCCAATGTTTTTCAATCTGGGGAAAGTCTCACTGCTAAGGCTTGACTTTATTTCATGTCAGACCTATACAGTTGTGTCTAGTCATTCTGCTGTTAAATCGTAAAATCGTGAGCACCTGAAAACATATATATTAACACTCAAATTATTACATCTATCTGCATAGTGGAAACCACTAATTTAGACTTTTGCATCAAGAAAAGCAACATTATTAGCATATGGCAGTATATGCTGGTGCTTTAGATATTCATGGTACTAATTAATTCCCTACATGTCACTGCCAGGATGAAACCCTTTGGTATATTCACACAGGTTAAAAGGAATATGAAAAGGTACAAAGAGCTAAATTAGAAAATGCCAATGAGATATACATATGAAAATTAAAAAGAAAGCTACAATAAAAAAAAACAAAAAAAAACATACATAAATTACACAAATGGTGGTACACAACAGTTTTGCCAAAGAATCGGGGCAAAAGCTAAGAAACTGAACTTGGCAACCCCCTTTTTCATGATGCACCTGGTTTTATGTGAATATTACAGGTCCACATGACCATTGATTATTTTGAGTATTTTTCTTTTGCTTTTAACATACCTTACAACTTGTTCTTGATTATTTGCATTATCTGCCACTTTTTTATTTGAAGCCTTTTTTCCATCTCCATCTTGTTGATTCTCCTTACGTTTCCTTAATGTTTCCATCTATTACAAAGATTAGTAAATGGGAAAACAAAAATTGTATTTGCTTCTTAACACGGTGTAAAGCATTTCTGAATCTCTCAAAGCAAACATCTTTCCAGATATATATATAGATCTATACACACACACAGTGGTGGAAGTGTGGGTGTATACGTGGTATGCCATACCGCCACTTCTCCTACTGCCTTCATTGTAAAGCTATCACATTCCATTCATTTACGTTCCCATTACATTTTTCCAACCGCCACTTCTAAATTTCCAGTTCAACCTGTCTACATAAAAAGACAAGATTCAAAGAGGCCAGCAAATTGGCTCCTCATTGATGCTGCCTCAGTGATATCCTTGGTTCCTGGTTAAGTGAAAGCTGCATTTCCACAATTTTGATTCAGCCCACAAAACAGCTGCCTGCACTGTTATATTAAAATATATTGGTCTAAAAACATCTGTCTCTTATTCTGGTATATTTAAATGGACACCATTATGAAAACTAATGTTTTATGCTCTTAGACGTAGTGAATATTCACTAATTCAATATTCACTGTTAAGTTTATGTTTTTGATTTTGAAACAGCAGAGCATCAAAGTCCACTGTTTCTCAGCAAAAGAGACTCACAGCAAGTTACACCTTGTCATGTTTTTATATTCGCTCAGGTTGCCTGGCTCAGACTTCTAAAGACAAGGTCACACAGGTGTTTTAGAATGACACAATATTAGTGTTCAGAGAGGAAATGCTGAAATATGCTCACTCAGCATAAATTAAAAGCGAATGAAGAACAAGGTTCCTGTCACATCATAAGAATTTTGCAACTAACCACTTGCATTTCTATTGTGGAATCAACATCATATCACATGGGAACAGCTTTTCCCATTCACTTCCATATTAAACCAAATGACCGTATCTCAGTTTATTCTCACTTTAGAACTCCACGGTTTTCCATGTGACTTTGTCTTAAGTTTATGTACAATAATTAGCAATAACTCACATACCTGTTGCTGTAAAGCACATTGAAAAATATCAACCAACCTGAAGAAGGAAAGCTACAGAGATAAAACTGCAACACTAGCATGACCTACATAAAAAACAGTAATAAATTACACTTTGTACAGTGTCTACAGAAAGCTATACCCTATTATTAACTGTGCTTTAATATACATATCAAGCATACACAATGTTGTCCCTTTAAACTATGTCTTTGTTCCACTTCTAAATAGAGGGTGATTTACAAACCTGTAAAAAGGCAAAAGATTCAGGACATCCTTTTTTGCACAATACACACATTTGAGCTTAAGATGCATACATTGCTGCAGACCCCCATTTCCCCACATACGTCTGAGCAGTTGTTTTGTGCCATATTTTGCAGTGTACCATTGGATGGTTCATGCTGACATAAGGAAATGTGAAAATACTGTGTGGTATCACTTTTGCACCTCACGACCTATTCCTAATTAGTTATAGCTTTTTCTCTTTCGCCTGCTTATTGGAGCATTTTTAATATTTTATTAACACTGGTTTAACTGAGCACATATAAGCTCTCACTTAGATGATGAATAAGGTATTCCATTGAAAGTCATGGCCAACTCCCAATAATCGTCACCTCATAGAGGGCCTGATTTAGCGTTAGAAGCAGATTTGGACAAACTATGTTGCAGGGGGACTAAAAATACATTTTCTCTTTCCTGCCATTGGGGGACACTGCGAGACATTGGAGTATAGAAGTGGGTGTGGAGTTTAGGCACTTATCACCTTCTTTGATCTCTACTCTCCCCTCCTCCTTCTGGATACCTCAGTTTTTTTTAAGTGCCTTAGGAGTTAGGACACTTTGGTATAGGCTCCTGCCTATACCCAGTTTAGTTTACATTATTGACGTTTTTATTTTACATTTTTTTTAAAGGTGCCACGCAGGGATTGATCCTAGGACCCAGAGGGGTGATCAGCCTGGCGGCTTCCTTCACTCCGAGTCCCTGCGAAAGGTAAGCAGCTGCTGTTGCTCACTTACCCTGCACCTCTTGCCGGCAGTTCATCCCCTACAGACGAGCATTAGCCCTAGATAGCTGTTAGTCATTTTGGCCATTAGCGCACTAGGTGCCCCACGTAGGAATACCTTTAAAATAGAGACTGGGGCACAGTGCTAGATATGGCGGGGGGTGGATGCAGGGATCCGTCTCCCGCCGACGGACATGCCGGCAAGACCCCTTCCCCTAGACATCGAGCATCGGAGGTCTAGTGTGCACCGCTCTCAACTGGAGGTGGTGCAGTCAGTGAAGGGGACAGCACACACGCTACCTGGGCACAATATCACATTGTGTGTTCGCGATAGGCGCCGAAAGCCATACTATAAGTATGCGCTGATCGACTTCACGAAGAGGCGGCCATTTTGGGGGCGTATCCGGAGAAGAAACTTACTTCCACCCCCCTCTTCCTGTTCCTGCACGGAGATCACCATATTGGGACTCACACATCGTTAAGCTCCTCTGCCTCTTCTCCTCTGTCTGAAAAGGGGACCACCAAAAGTAAGGGATCCTCTGGGGTGTCTGCAGTGTTTTATACTTGTGCCAAGTGTAACACAAAATTATCTGTTAGACAGCATAACCAAGATGCCCTTTGCACCGCTTGTGAAGCTGGAACTCAGGAGCATCGTGCACAAGAACAAGCAGTCATGGAAGAGCCACTCTGGATCAAGCCTCAGCCATGGAAAAACTCAGTATGATGTTGCAGGCCACAGAGGTACTTGAACCCACTCCTGCAAACACACACTCATTTCCAATAGAGGACGCAGGTTCATTCCCCCAAAGCCAATCAGCTCAGAGTGAAGAGCACCTGCTCTCGGTAACCCACAGGGCCAAGAGAGTCATTCCAGATGCGGACCAAGGCCACGATCCGGATTCAGATCATTACTCAGATGAGGAGGAAGGAATAGAGCTGGATACACAGGAAGAGGACTCGGTTAGCACAATAGATTCTGCCTCGTCCAATAATGTAGATAATCTTATTTTGGGTATCAGACATACCTTAGGGTTCCCGGACCCTTAACCCTCAGCCCCCTCGGGGTTCACCTTGTTCAAAAGAACCAAAGCCCAGGTGGCGGCCTTCCCACCATCACCTCAGATGGTAGAGATGGTAGCCGACGCTTGGTTTAGGCAAAATAAACAGTTCTTGATGCCGTGCAGATTTAAAGCACTTTATCCCCTCCCGGCAAAAGATTTGATTAAATGGGAGGCTCCTCCCTGGGTTGACACTCCTGCTGCCCGCTTGTCCTCCTCCTCGGTGATCGCCACCCAGGAGCGAGTGTCTCTCAGGGACCCCACAGACAAAAAGTGTGATCACGCACTCCGTTCTGCCTACATAGCATCAGGTAGCATGTTCAGACCCACCATGGCGGTGGCCTGGGCCAACAAAGCTGTCCAGCTATGGGCGGAGGAGTTAGTCACAGGCATCCAGAACAACACTCTGCGCACTGAACTCCTCTCCTTGGCCGAACATATCCAGGAGACCTCTGATTATGTAGGGCAGGCAGCCATGGATGCGGTGTCCGTCAATGCTAGGATCGGCGAACTTATCATTGCATCCCGGTGTATCTTATGGCTACGCTCGTAGACCACGGATGCCGATTCTAAAAGAGCCCTAGAAATTTTGCCATTTGATGGGGCCACTCTGTTCGGGACAGAGCTAGAAAAGGTCATTGAGGTGGACACGGGGGGGGTAAAAGGAACGTTCTCCCCATGGGATCTCACACACCACGTAGGGACGCTTTCGGCCCTTTTGCTCTCTCTCTGGGCCAAGGCGGTCCACCGAGAGGTCAGTCACCTGCACCCAGGGCAGGGCATAGCAGAGACAGAGGCGCACCTAGGCCCGGAGCCTCGAGGCCAAATGATAAGCCAACAGCGTGAACTCCCCACCCAAGAATCTGTGGTGGGGGCACGTCTCCTTCGCTTCCAACGCCAGTGGTGGGCAGCCACCGCAGACGTTTGGACACGGGAGGGTCGCAGGGCTACAACATAGACCTAGACCAGCCACCGCGGTTCTTCTCGACCCCCTATCCCCTGAGGCTCCAGGCACTTCAGAAAGCCATTGTAAAGTTGCTGATTGCCAGTGTCAAAGTCCCCGTTCCAGCGCAGGAAAGAGTTCAGGTGTTCCATTCCAGTCTCTTCCTAGTGCCAAAGCAGGATGGATCCTTACGACCTGCAGTCCCTAAACAAGCAGGTAATTACCCAGAGAATCAAGATGGAGTCCCTTTGGACGGTCATTGCAGTTCCTAGCATCTATCGACATCAAGGATGCCTACCTGCATGTTCCCATATGGGAACGGCATCACTGCCTTCTCCGCTTCGCAGGAGGGGCTTCCCACTTTGTTCAGGGCCCTACCTTTCGGCCTAGCTTCTGCTCCACGAGTGTTCACCAAGCTCATGGCCACAATGGAGGGAATTCTGAGACAGAAGGGAGTCACAATAGTCCCCTATCTGGACGATCGCCTCTTGAAGGCTTCATAGGCAGAACTCTTATCTCGCCATATCCGTACCTCCATGCGGTTCCTGGAAGCCCACGAGTGGATTCTTAACTTACCGAAATCCTCCCTCATTCGAGCTCAGCGAATGCGCTTCCTGGGCTTTGTGTTCGACACAGTGACCCAGAGAGTCTACCTACCACAGGCCAAGGTCACCGCCATCCAGCGCAGGACCAGGACCTTGTTCGCCCAACCACATGTATCCCTTCTCAGCAGCATGAAGCTTCTGGGGACCATGGTTTCAGTATTCGAGACCGTGCCGTTCGCTAAGTTCCATTCCCGCCCTCTCCAGCAATAAATCCTCCGGAAGTGGTCAGGATCATCTAGACAGGCAGATTATTCACCTGTCGAAACCAACTCGCTTATCCCTAGTGTGGTGGTTGTCCACGCAGAATCTAGCCAAAGGTCCGACCCTCCAGACGGGCCTCTGGACCTTAATGACCACAAACGCAAGTCTGTCAGGCTGGGGAGGGTTAACAGGGTCCCTAAAATTTCAGGGACTCTGGTCTCCCCAGGCAGCTACACTTTCGATCAATATCCTAGAACTCAGGGCGGTTCACATGAAATTAACAAGGGCACAGAGGTTTCTAGCAGGGAAGCCTCTTCAAATCCAATCAGACAATGCCACAGCCGTGGCATACATAAACCACCAAGGGGGGACTCGCAGAGCGGGGGCCATGCAAGAAACGGCCAAGATCATGATATGGGCGGAGCACCACGTACCCCAGGTATCGTCCGTGTACATCCCAGGCGTAGACAATTGGGAAGCAGACTTCCTCAGCAGGCAGAGGGTTCATCCAGGCGAGTGGTTCCTCTGCAAGGTGGTTTTTGCCCTCCTAGCAGAACGCTGGGGCATGCCAGAGATCGACCTCATGGCCTCCAGGCTGAATCACCAGGTCCCCCTGTACTGCTCCAAGTCTCGGGATCCTCTAGCACACGCAACAGATGCCATGTCAACCCCATGGCAGTTCCGACTGGTGTACCCGTTTCCCCAAATACCCATGCTCTCACAGGTACTAAAGAAGCCAAAAAGAAAGCGGATCCACCAATCGTAGTTGCCCCTCATTGGCCTTGGAGGGTATGGTTCTCAGACATTCTGAAGCGGACAACAGGCACGCTGTTCAACCTACCAATGCGCCAAGATCTCCTCGCTTAGGGCCCCCTTCTCTGCCACGATTTAGATCATCTGGCTTTGACAGCGTGGCAATTGAGACCCTAGTCTTCAAAGCCAAAGGGTTCTCCAAACGGGTTATTGACACTATGATCAAGGCCAGGAAATCGTCCTCCTCGGCCATATGTCACAGAGTCTGGAGAATGTACATACTTTCGTGCTAGTCACAGGGTTCCAATACTTCCAGGATTAGCCTGCCTAGACTGTTGACCTTCCTGCAGGTCGGCTTAGATAATGGACTCCGGCTGGGGTCCCTTAAGGTCCAGGTCTCGGCGCTCTCTCTATATTTCTAGAGCAAACTTGCGGCTCTCAGCGAGGACCAGACTTTTCTGCAGGGAGTTCTTCATGTTCAGCTCCCTTTCACTCATCCAGTAGAGTGCTGGGGCCTCAATCTGGAGCTCCGGGCGCTCAGCCATCCGCCATTTGAACCCCTTCCAACGGCGGAGTTACACCACCTCACTTGGAAGACAGTTTTCCTCTTCTCATCAGCTTGGAAAGTGTCGGAGTTAGCAGTGCTCTGCTGCACCTCCCCCTTCCTTGTTTTTCACGAAGATAGAGCGGTTCTTCGCACCAAGCCCTCCTTTGTTCCAAAGGTTGTCTCCAGGTTCCACCTGAATCAGGAGATCATGGTGCCGGTGTTCCGGCCTCCTGTTTCTTCCCCCTCTGCTCCGTCTTCCACCTCTAAGGACGACTTGCGGTGGTCTGGGCCCTTCGGTACTATGTCGACACAGTCCGCAGGACCAAGGATCTCTTTATCATATACAATGTGCAGAAGCGGGGGTTGGCCGGCATCCAAACAGGCTATTGCTCGGTGGATCCCCTCCACCATCAGACTGGCCAATGTCTGAGCATCTCTGGCTATCCTGGATTCGCTAAGGGCTCACTCTACCAGGGTGGTTGGAGCTTCATGGACGGCGTGCCATGGGGCTTTGGTCGAGCAGCTATGTAAGGTGGCCACATGGTCATCTCTCCATACATTCGCTAAGTTTTACAGGTTGCAGGGCTTCGCATCCTCAGATGCAAGCATTGGGCGTAGAGTACTACGCGCAGCTGTTCCAGAGCATTCCCTCCCTTAGGGGCAGCTTTGATATGTCCCTAATATCTCGCAGTGTCCCCCAATGGCAGGAAAGAGAAAAGAAGATTTTTACTCACCGTAAAATCAATTTCTCGTACTCCAATGGGGGACACTGCGCACCCTCCCTTGCTCTGTAAATAGTCTGTTATGTGAATTTGTATGTTTCTATTCTTTGTCCTTCAGGGCATAGTAGGGGAGGAGAGTAGAGATAAAAGAAGTTGATAAGTGCCTAAACTTCACACCCACTACTATACCCCAATGTCTCGCAGTATCCCCCAATGGAGTAAGAGAAATTGATTTTACGGTGAGTAAAAATCTTATTTTTTGCATGCAGAGAAAGTACTGGCTGCTTTTGCATGTGAACAAAAATTCTGAGCAGCTTAATTTTTATATTGCAATTTAGAGCCAGTTTCCCTTTACAAGGCAGCGCCGCTTTAAATTTAAGCTGCGAAGACGCCGAACTCGCAAGAGTTGAAGAAACCGGGGTATGATATATTTACCCCCAGGTCTTTTCTTACAGCAAAAAAAGCTCTGCGGTCACTCTCTAAACTGATTGTGCTTCTCAAAATGTCTTCACCCCTTCATCATCATCTATTTATTTAGCGCCACTAATTCCGCAGCGCTGCACAAAGTACTCATTCACATCAGTCGCTGCCCCATTGGAGCTTACAATCTAAATCCCCAAACACACAGATCGAGAGAGACTAAGGGCAATTTAATAGTAGCCAATTAACCTACCAGAATGTTTTTGGAGTGTGGGAGGAAACCGGAGCTCCTGAAGGAAACTACCCCTTGTGGTTCTTTACACTATCCCAACTGTGAAACAAAATCTAGTTTATGCCCTTGGCTGTAGACTAAGGCTATAGGTACACACAAATTTTTTCCAACCAAGTTGTTATCCACAACAATTTGACTAACAACTGAAGGTCTAACCAGTCGGGAGACTCATGCATCCACACTAGACAGATTTACCTTCAGATCTGTGCTCTTCATCTGGTCCTATAGTCATTTAGAGAATGATAGCACAATAGTCACTCATTCATTCGTTCCTTCCTGTCACTAATTAAAACTGGCTTGTTAAAGCTATCCACATAACATAATGAATTTTGTTAACTTCTGTGACTCGGAAACAAAATATTTAGTCGAACAAAGTAACTATTCCATTTACAGCACTCTCTACATTTGGTCACCAGGACATGTCCATTGCCGGCATCGGCTGAAAAGATCATGGCTCTGTAAACTCTATGGAGATCGTGATCGCGAGTGCAAATACACTACATGATCGGAAGGTGATTGGAATGAGATTATTAAACAGTACGACCAACTAAATGAAACGACAATCGACACTTTATAACTATTGTCGTTCATAGTGTGATTATACACCCTAACTGATATGTGGCTGAGTGGTCGTTCATCGTGTGATTATACACACCAGGGCCATAACTAGTGCTGTACAACAGGGGCGACCGCCCAGGGCGCAACGCTGAAGGGGGGCGCAATTTAGGAAAATTTTAGGTTAATTTGGTTAAAATTTAGGGTGCCGGGGGCGGCATTTGTCTTTCTCGCCCCGAGCGCTAGAATTCCAAGTCTAAGCTCTGATACACACTAATCGATATGTGGCCGAGTGGTCGTTTATCGGGTGATTGGCCCGATAATCGGCTGAAAAACCTCCAGTGTGTACCTAGCCTAAGGCTAAACACTGTGACTAGTAAGAAGTGTCCTGACCCCCCCATATCAGATAACCTCCTCCCATGACAAAGGGATTGTAAAAGCGGACACAGCTGTACGAAACAGGCATATGACTTCACAAAAATATAAGCAGCTGCATTTACCCATGTCTAAGGATTCTAGAAAATGGCATAGGGTACAAAGCAAAAAGATGGCTTGCAATGTTTCTATTCTGTTTCAGGGTATGTTTTACTCTAAAATAACAAATTGTAAAATTGTTCCTCATGCATGAGGTGTCATGACAGTTGTGTGATAGTAGGTGGTGTAATCCCCAAGTAAATCTCATTCACAGATTATTACATAATGAACAGTATTGTACACAACCTGATTTTTTATTCACCTCAGACTCCAAATTCTTGTTAGAGTCTTCATTTTGTTGTTGTTTTTTACTTTCATTCTTTCTGTTTTTTTCCCCTTCCATTTTGTTGTTTTCATGGGTCAAATTACCAGAGGAGTTTGAAGGATTGTCCTTACTACTTTGACCAGTTTTCTTCTCATTTTTATCTTGTGGCTCCGTTTTAGGTTCATTTACAGTTGCTTTATTATTATCCTGTTTTGGTTTCTGGTTTTTGATCTTCTTTCCTGAAGCCAGATTAGATGTGTTTGTATTAGTGCTGTTTTTATTATTCTCATCAGTGTTGATCTCTATGTCATTTTTATTTTCAAGTTCATTTTGTAGTTGTGAGTCAGTTCCAACATTAGTTACTTCATTAGAAGTTTTCTGTCCTCTGTCCTGGTCATTTTGATTTTCTTTAGTTTTGTAATTACTGTTGTCTTTATTACGGTCACTGGAAATGTCACTTTCATTTGGAAGATTGGCTTCAGATCCACTTGATAAGTTGGCTTTTTCTTCACCGACATTCTCAATAATAATCTCCTTATTTCCAGAATCTTGTTTATTTTTTGTTGCATCATCTTCTACGTTACTAGTGCTGCTAGTCTCACTTTCAAGCTTTTCTTTGGCAGACAGATGATTCTGGTTTTGCTTATCTTGACTTTCCCTTTGTTTTGATTCATTGAAGATAATTGTGCTTCCTGAAATAACTTGATTAGCAGTCTCATGTTTATCACTTTGCACCAAGTTGCCAAAAAGCTTTTCATACTTGGGCTTTTGTTCTTGATTCCTGCCTTTGTTTTCTGCACATTCCACTTTGCTCACAATAGCATCTTCGTGCTGTCTTGTTTCTTCAAGTCCCTGTAATTCTTTTGTCGGTTGGATAGGAGTCTTTTCATTTGGAACAAGATATAAACCTTGTGGCACTGAGTTACCGTTGCCAAATTCAGTCGGTAAAATGGCAGCTGAACTATCTTTTGGCACTGGCGATGAAGATGGTGAATTTTCTCCAACACTAGAATCTTCAATACTCTTACATTCATTTTCATCATCATTGTTGCAGTCCAAAGAGGAGGGAAGAGATATAGATGATGTTACCGATTCAAAGTCAACATTGGTGCCCTTCCTTTTTTTTTTCTTCCGGTTTCTTTTCTGTAAGATAATTATGCTCAGAGTCAAATCAGTAAAAGAGAAATAAGGTACCAAAAGGAGGGGAACATTTTAATCTTAATTTCTACTTCAGGAACTCGCAATATGTTCTCTATAATAAGTCCACAAGATCAGTGGTTCACTTCCTTACCCCAATAGTGAAAGTTATCCAGATCTCCTCAAACTAAATGGAGTGATAATCTTGGGTTTAGTCATTAATATCTGTATGCTTAAAATATTAATGATATTAAAAAAAATAAGAAAATTAAAATGAATGGGGAAGGGGGCCATGCAATATCTAGCAATGTTGACAGCCATCTTGGAATCATGTGTCTGTTCTTATTCCGTTTTCATTTATTTATTTTTTTAAGCGTAAATTATTCTTGCTAGCCCACTGCATGTCTGATTCATACCAGCAAAATGAGATTTTATACTTATTAAAAGCTCCTCCCTCTTATCAGGCCCGGTGCTCCCATTAGGCAAGGTTAGGCACTTGCCTAGGGCGCCGGGCTCTGGTGGACTTTAAAACTGTGCAGCGACCGCTGACCATAGCTGTCACGGCCGCCGCACAGCATTCAGATGCACGGGGAGGCGGGGGGGGGGGGGGGGAGAGGCTATTTTGTCACCACCGCCGCCTCTCTGCTCCGTCTTCTCCCCTCCACTTACTAGTGTCAGTGAGTGGAGGGGAGGAGACGGAGCAGAGAGGCGGCGGTGGTGAGACAAGGTAAGATGCGCCGCTTTTTTAAAAATGCCTAGGGCGCCATGGACCCTAGCACCGGCCCTGCCTCTTATACCTCTCCATCCTGCAGGGAAGTCAGTTATTTTAATAACCAAGCCCCACAGGACAGAACTAGAAACAAACAATAAAAGAGAGAAACAACTTCATCCCTGAAAAAGAAACATTTAACTTTGGCACACTTCTTCCCAGTTTAACTGGAGCGTAATTGGGTGGATGCTCAGTGTCCCCCATGGACTGAGAGAAAAAGAATTAACGCAAATATAAAATCTTATTTTCTCTATCATCCACTGGAGGAGACTGGACCAGGAGCAACTCCCTTCAGGTGGGTACACTCACAAAGTGGTAGTGTGCAGCACCCTATATCCAAACCCAACGTCCTTAGACTTGTAAAGGTATGTATGGAGCCCCACGTGGCTGCCCGACCAAACTGCTCGGCCAAAGCCCCATGCTGCGCCAACCACAAGATGCTCACCAATTACACCATTAAAGCCAGCTGTGCTAATCTCTGCCATGACTGGCTTCGCCACTCTGGTACCACAACTGCACCTGGACTCCTTCCTGTTTGATCTTTTTAGGGTGTGGGAAGCATCGCCATTATAGGGAACCAGTAACCTATTGCAATAGAGTTATTTGTATATTCCCGACGGTGATGTATGTCACTGCGATGGCATTGTCTAATTGAATCTGTATGGGATTTTCCCGTGACAGAAGGTAACCCCGAGCTAGAATGTTTAGCATCGCTCTTAATTCTAGAATGTTTATCGGAAGGCCTGAACCTTCCCCTCCCCCAGGACTCAGTCATATACCACCCTTTATCCCCATGATAAGGAAAATAGCAGATTAAGTGACTGGTTTAGACTGATCTTTAGAACACAGCTGTAATCAGTCAGGGAGGAGGTGAATGATACGGTGCAGGGGTCTTATTTTACACCTCCACCCAAGGCCCAGCACATCAGCAGCCAGCATCCTGGATAATAGCCCCCCTGTGCTGCGATTGTGGCTAGTGTGGGCCTACCTTTAATGAGGTGACCCCACCTGACCCAGCTTCCAGAGTGGAGCCCTGGCGGTAGGCTGTGCCTACATGACACTTCTTCCCAGCTCACAAGACTGCCTGCCCTTAAAAATTCAAATAAAAATAAATGAAACAGTCTGCCGAGTCAGCCCAGCAAAAAAAAAAAAAAAACACCCTGTCCTGAGGGCACTCTAAAAAAACTGGCTTCCCTGCAGCATGAGGAGGTATAAGAGGGAGGAGCATTTCATTGCTAGAATTATTTAAAGTGCCCATGTCCTGAAGAAGGCTCCATACCCCATGGTCCAGAGTCCCCCAGTGGATGAGAGCGAAAAGCAGATTAACAGTGTACATGTCCTCCCTGCTGATCGCTTCTGCGTGCCTGTACCAGTGACCATTTGATGCGGAGAGCAGCTGGGCATGACAGGTAATGTAGTTTTTAGATTATATGTTTCCTGCAGCTGGTGGTGAATTCAAGTTCTGCAGCAAGAACAGTGGGTGTTGGGAGGGGAATCCGAAATATAGACATGGAAAATTTGATTTTGACTGCCGACTGTAATCCTTTGTTTTTTTTACTTTCTTTTAAAAGGTAAAAATAAAATCACGTACCTTTCGTCGCTTACTTGGTGGACTGGTAACCTTCAATGACTGTGGCTCATCCGCTACCATTACTTGCTCGCCGCTTTCAGCTGTTTTGGTTTCATTTGCAATCAGCTCTTTTCCAGGCTCCAATTCGGTGTCAATTAGAGAAGTTGGGTTTTCATTTCCATCCTCTGTAGAGGGTGATAATTACATAGCAAATATATCAACATGAAAAATGTATTTTTGATGTACATAATGTAAATGATCTTATATAAAACAATGAAAATAGACACACATAGCCTTTTGTATAAGACATTTGGTGAGGTTTATTTTGTTCCATTTTCTTTTGTGTTTCCAAATGTTGTAAGGTATAGGACAGCACTGGTTAATTCAAAATAAACATTTGTGAAGTCCATTACACAGCTTTAATCACTGCCTTTATGTAAGCCCGGTTAGTTTCCTTTACCTGTTTAAGTATCACACTTTTACATACATTTTATCATCTTATTTGCTCTCCGTATATAAACGAGCAGGACCACCCTCTTTAAGAGAGCTGATCATTACGTCTACCAGTCATGTGAGCCTGGGATTATTACAAAACTGATTGTGTAGGTCAGTGTGAAACAAACACCGATTACTTCCACATGTATGAATACTTTGCTTTAGTTAAGGGATAGACAAATTCCAGTCACTATAGTGGAGAAACAATACAACCTGGCGATCAGATGAAGCCTCCATGGTGTGTACTTTCACTAGAGCTTTTCTAGATGAGCAAAAGTGACTTTGGTCACAGTAATACTGGTTTACAATGCTCAGTGCTAGCTCTGAAAGTACTCAAGTGCAAGAACCAGTTACACTTGCGTAGGGAAGTATCCAGTGGGGAACAGGCTTGTCACATTTAAAGAGACATCTATGGTGTAATGGTATTTTGTGGCTATATGCAGTGGTTGGTATAATGCTCATTTGTGGGGGATTCACACAGGTGGGTGTGTACACTTACACACTTTCAGGTGGGTTCACATCGGCTCGTATAATCCTTTCTTGGGACAAAGGCTGGTGTAACGATCTCTTTTGTGGGCATACTGGATTATTATTATTATAAATTTTTATTTATAGGGCGCCACTAGGTGTCCGTAGCACCATACAAGGACAAACAAAATTACAATACGAGGTGAGACAGCACAGAACAGTAAACAATGAGCACAGTAATTCAGTGAGCTCAAAGCACAGCTAGGGCGGGGGGGAGGGGAGAGGGGAAGGTCCGCATACGACGAAGCCCAAGAGGGAGGGCACGGATGACAGGGAAATCCCCAGAGGGGAGAGGAGGGAGAGAGAGGGGATGGGGGGTGGGGGGGGGGGGGGGAAAGGGTCCTCGAGGAGGAGGGCTAGGTAGCTGGAGAGCAGAGTTAAAAGAGGTGAAGACAGGAGGAGAGATGACCCTGCTCAGAGGAGCGTACAATCTAAGGGGTGGGGTAGACAGACAGAGTGACACGGGGGAGAGAGGAAGAGAAGGAGGAACGGAGGATAAGGGAAGGGGAATGAAGGGGAAGAGGCAGAAGAAAAGGTAGGAAGTCAAGTGGGAGACTGGAAGGCTTTAAGAAAGGTGGGTTTTTAAAGCCCGTTTGAAACTGGACAGATTAGAGGAAGTTCTGATGGAGGGAGGGAGCTTGTTCCAGGGGAGGGGGGCAGCGCGGGCGAAGTCTTGGATACGCGCATGGGAGGAGGTGGATGGCTGAATGGGTTTTTTGCGGTAGCTTGCGGGCTGGGCTGATGCTTTTGCGATAGCGGGCTGGGCTGATGCTTTTGCGGTAGCATGCGGGCTGGGCTGATGCTTTTGCGGTAGCATGCGGGCTGGGCTGATGCTTTTGCGGTAGCATGCGGGCTGGGCTGATGCTTTTGCGGTAGCATGCGGGCTGGGCTGATGCTTTTGCGGTAGCATGCGGGCTGGGCTGATGCTTTTGCGGTAGCATGCGGGCTGGGCTGATGCTTTTGCGGTAGCATGCGGGCTGGGCTGATGCTTTTGCGGTAGCATGCGGGCTGGGCTGATGCTTTTGCGGTAGCATGCGGGCTGGGCTGATGCTTTTGCGGTAGCATGCGGGCTGGGCTGATGCTTTTGCGGTAGCATGCGGGCTGGGCCGATACTTTTGCGGGGCTCATAGTCTTGTGTGTAAGGCTTTTGTAGAGACATAGGTGGGTATAATCAGAACACAGGCTGGTTTACAATCTTACACATAAACACTGCCAATGTTTATGGCTCGCAATTTTTTATTACAATATCACTGGTCCCTAACTTTTGGCCCTGGCTCCTAACATTTTGGACAATATGTTTGGATGTTATTCAGTTCTTGTAGAAGATATTATTTTTAAGTTAATTTACAAGAATAAGTTGTAGCTCTAACGGGATGAAAAATCTGATAAATAATTTTTTTTGAAGGTGCGTAAGCTACGTTTTGTATTCATCCTTTCTATACTTATCTAGGTTTGCCTATGTGTGCAGCCCACTTCCATGACAACGTCCAAAAAACTGAAATAAGTCTATGCCTCAGTAGTTATCTCAGCAATACCATTAGTGGCCCTTTATATAAAGTTTAGAAACATGTATGTATATCTTAAAAAAACATGTAAAAGCCTTTATTAGGTCCAAGAGGAAACAGTGTATTTTTCTGGTACAAAATCTTTTCGTTCTTAAGCTTATACATCACAATGACGCACAAATAACAACAATATAGATAGGCGCTGTCTCACTCAGGTGCTTTAGGAATAGACCAATCACCAGCGATTGGGACATTACTGTACATCCTCAGACTGGATCTGAATGAAAAGTCCATAATCCAGTCCACTTGCATACCACCACATGGTCACGTGGTTTAATGAAAACAGTCAATGAGTCCCTGGTCCAGTGTAAATGGTTAGTCAATAGAAGATGTGTACCTATCATGCAGTTTTGAACAATGTAATATTAATATTAAAAGCCCAACTCTAATGCCCAACTGAATTGTGATTAACATACAATTATTGAACAAAATCTGCTGTGTCAAAACTGTCCCTCCTTCTCTTTGCCATGCTTCAGGCATATCTGTTGCCGATTAAACCATCCAACGGGGGAGGGGTAATTACTAATATTGGCAAAGTGAGCCTTTCTATTAACATATAAATGTTTAAAATGTATCTAAAAATGTTTATGATAAAGTGCACTTAAGGGGGCCCAGTGAGAGACGGGGAAACTGGCAGCTATTTCACAGGCCCCAGAGCGCAGTGGTGCAAATTAGTTCTCTGTTTCTGGTGGTTCAGTGGAGGGGCCACAGTAGCAGCCAATCAGTAGCCCAGTTAGCTCTTTTCACTTAAGGCTATTCATAACCTAAAGCGAACTCAGGTTACTCTATCTCACACCCCCTAGCTCTTCACACCTGAAACTGCCTACTTCCTCTCAGACAACTCATACACTGTCTAGGATTCGAATCTCCCTATGCACAACACAAGCATGCCAACCTCCTACAAGTAGCAAACACAACTACGGACAGATAAGTATAATCTTAATTCTAGAATACTAAGTGGAGGAACCAGTGATCGCAGTGCACACACACAATTTCTAACACTATTACTATTATTATCTTTGACTTATGCGCAATAGTGCACCCACAACTGGGTTTAAGGTAGAGATGGGCGGGTCCGGTTCTCCGAGAACCGAACCCACCCGAACTTTGGGTATCCGAGTACCGAGCTGAGCAGCTCGGTACTCTCCCGCCCATTCCGAATCCAAATCAAGGCCGAACGTCATTGTGACGTCGTCGGATCTCGGGGCTCGGTTCTCGCGATACTTCAACTTTATAAATACACGCCTCCACAGCAATCCATCGCCATTTGACAGAGGGAGAGAGCAGGGTGTAGTCATAGGCTAATTAGAGCAGGGACAGAGAATACAATATTGTTCTTGCAATTGCTCTAACCAAAATCGCTAGTGCAGAGAGGAGGATAGAGGTTTATTATTTTTTCTTCATATTTGGCACTCCCCAGCGCTTTTTGGGTGTCCCCCATAATTGTGCATAAATATTTCTGGCTGTCAAAAGTCATATCTGTCAGCAGTATCTACTAAATAATTTTTAGCACTCCTCAGTGCTTTTGGGGTGTCCTCCCTAATTGTGCATTAATATTTCTGGCTGTCAAAAGTCATATCTGTCAGCAGTATCTACTAAATAATTTTTAGCACTCCCCAGTGGTTTGCGCTCAGAATGGATTCAAAGCAGTCCACATATGATCTGAATGAGCAACCAGGTTCTGTCACCAGTCCTGATGTTAGTGTTCCCAGTACGTCATCTGGCCAAGGAGATGTCAAACAACAGAGTGTTTTCAAATTAGTGCAAAAAACAAAAACCCAAAAAAAATTTACTGTATTGAAGCGAAAAAGAAGTGTAACTGAGCAAAAGTTAAGTGACGATAAAAAAAAAATTGCAAGCATGCCATTCTACACACGCAGTGGCAAAGAGAGAATGAGGCCTTCACCTTTGGCTATTAGTGGCAGATCCCAAAAAGTTACCCAGCCTACAATTGGTGCACAACTACTGTTACGCGTCAAAGCCGAGCTGCAAGATAACAGTGAGGCATTACAGGAGAATATTTGCTCTGATTCACAAATGACAACAATCCCTGTGGAGAGTCCATCCAACAGTGGGATGTCTAATTGTGAGCATTCTGCTGATGTGTGCCTTAATAGCCCGAGTGTAGCCGGTGATACCCAAATTGAGGATGCCACTTTGGAATTAGAAGAGGATGAGGGGGAGATTTGTGTAGGCGACGAGGGCGCTAATGAGGATGTTGATGAGGATGAGGTTGTTTGTGTAAGTCCTGCACCAGTAGCAGCAGTTCTGGCACGTGACAAGAAAAAGGCCATTGTCATGCCTGGGCATAAAACAAAAAAATCCACTTCTTATGTGTGGAATTATTTCTACCCAAATCCAGACAACAATTGTATAGCCATTTGTAGTGTATGTCAAGCCACAGTCAGTCGAGGGAGGGACCTTAACCATCTTGGAACCTCGTCTATGTTACGCCATTTAACGAGAGTTCATGGCAAAGTGTTGGGAAAAGCTGAAAGTTCTTCCCAAAAGAATACAAGCACTCCCTCATCAGCTAAGACCCTCCGCTCACCGACATACCGACGGCTACAAAATACACCCACCACACCATCCTCATCAATATCCTCAGTAGCGCTCTGAGTTAGCCCGGCATCCCACTTAAGGCTGGATGACTCCGGCACTATTATTGATTCCTCTGAAGAAAGCGTTAGTCCTGCTGCTGCTGTTGCTGGGGGTGAATCGTCATCCCAGAGGCAGGTCAAGAAAATGAGCAGTCCTACATTTCAGCAATTAACTGTGAAACAATCATTTGCGAGGGGAAGCAAATATGACAGCAGTCACCCAGTCGCCAAGCGAATCACAGACGCCATGGCTGCAATGTTAGTGTTAGATCTGCGTCCAATCTCCACAATAAACGCAGCTGGTTTTTCACAGTTAATTGAGGTTTTGTGTCCGCGTTACAGAATTCCATCGCGACACCATTTCTCCCGTAAAGCTATTCCACAACTATACCAAAAAGTGTGTAAAAATGTAGAGATTGCGCTGAAAAATGCCATTCTGCCCACTGTTCACTTAACCACAGATATGTGGACAAGTGGAAGTGGCCAAACCAAAGACTATATGACTGTGACAGCCCACTGGGTTGGTCATTCACCTTCACCAGCAGGAACAGCAGCAGCATGTACACCACTACGTAACATTTGTCACAGGCAGGCCACTCTTTGTATCACCGGCTTCACTAACAGGCATACGGCTGACAATTTGTTACGCAAACTGAGAGATGTGATTGATGCATGGCTTATACCACTCGGACTCTCCTCAGGGTATGTCATTTCAGATAACGCCAACAATATAGTGCGAGCATTACAGCTGGGTGATTTCCAACATATTCCCTGTTTTGCTCACACCATCAACTTGGTGGTGCAGAGCTTCCTACGAAATAACCGTGAGGTGCAGGAGATGCTTTCAGTGGCCCGTAAAATTTCAGGCCATTTCAGGCATTCAGCTACAGCATGTAGGAGATTACAGCAGCTCCAAGAGCAGTTTAACTTGCCCTGCCACCAACTTAAGCAAGAGGTGGTAACTCGGTGGAATTCCACCCTATACATGCTTCAGAGGATGGAGGAACAGCGCAAAGCCATCCAAGCATATTGCACAAGTCATGACATTGGGAAAGGAGGGGGGATGTATTTCACTCTTGCACAGTGGGGAATCCTTTCAGTGCTGTGCAAGGTGCTGAAACCATTTGAAGTTGTGACATGTGAGGTCAGTGCAGACTCTGCTAGTTTGAGCCAAGTCATTCCTTTAATTAGACTATTGGAAAAGCAGCTTGAGAAAATGAAGGAGGAGCTGAAAGCAAGCAATTCAGCAAAGTATGTTGGCCTTGTCGATCAAGTACTTAATTCGCTTCACAATGATCCTCGAGTTATTAAGATCTTGAACTCGGATCAGTACGTTTTGGCCACTGTGCTTGATCCAAGGTTTAAAACCTACATTGAGTCTTTACTTGTAAATGAGCGAGATGTGAACTTTTGCAAGGAGCTATTGCTCAGCAAGTTGGCCGCTGAACTGGGCCTCGGCTTGACGACGTGTCCTCCTTCACTTTCTCAAGCTGTTGCTCGTAAAAAATTAAATTTCCAAAAAAGAAGCAGGGAAGACAGGGGGCAGACGAGAACAATTTAACATCTGGGCTGGTTTGAAGGATTTTTCAAAAAAATGTGTCACTTTGCCCATAACTCCATCCAATATGAGTATAAACATGCAAAGGATGGTGGAGGATTACTTTCAAGAGGTAGTTGATATGGAAATGTCAGACAGTCCCTTTCCTTACTGGGAAGAAAAGCAGGCCATTTGGAAACCCATGTACAAACTTGCTTTGCAATACCTAAGCTGCCCACCCTCCAGTGTGTACTCTGAACGAGTTTTCAGCACAGCAGGGAACTTATTCAGTGATCGCCGTAGAAGGTTACTTCCCAAAAATGTGGAGAAAATGATGTTTATAAAAATGAACTACATCTTCCACGAGGAAGGCCTTCACCATCCAAGACATCCAAGCACTGACTGTTCTCTAATGGCGGATTCAAGCGGCGATGAATTGATAGTCTGTGATGATGACGTACACACTGATGAGGGTGAGGATTAAGCTGAAGATGATGCCGATAACATCTTTTTAAAACTTTCTATGTAAGTGTAGGGTGCAATCTACCCCCAAAGAGGAAAGGGACTTGTGGCATTTCCATATCACATACCATCTTGAAAGGCTGCTGTTAGGGCAATTTATCCTTAAGGGTAGGGTGTCATAGACAGAGTGACCCTAAACTGGCTTTGTCCATTTTTCATAATATTGTACAGTCTATAATGGCTGAATTTTTGGGTATTTTATACAAGTGGAGGGGGGCCTAGAGAGACAGAAACCAAACTGGCTTTTTCCATGTCAATTAATATTGTACAGTCTATAATGGCTGAATTTTTTGGTATTTTATACAAGTGGGGGGGGGGCCTAGAGAGACAGAAACCAAACTGGCTTTCTCCATGTCAATTAATATTGTACAGTCTATAATGGCTGAATTTTTTGGTATTTTATACAAGTGGAGGGGGGCCTTGAGAGACAGAAACCAAACTGGCTTTTTCCATTTCTTTACATATTTAACTATAAGTGTAGGGTGTAATATACATTCAAAGACGATGGCTGCATTGCCAATATGCATAGATGGAGAGGAAGACAATCTGTTTTGTGTGTAGAATAGGCCTACCAACGAAGAATTAAACTGTTTTTTTGGATGATTTATTACCTCAACAATTAGAATTACTTGTCTCTAAAACAGTTGGAGCACTAAATTGGGTTAATTTAGGCCCAAAAACATGGATTTTCCCAAAAAATAGCAAAACAAAACCAAACAAAACCAAAACCAAAACCAAAACACGCAATGGCGGTTTTGCAAAACCAAAACCAAAACACGACGGTAATCCAGATCCAAAACCGAATCCAAAACCAAAACACGGGGGTCAGTGACCATCTCTAGTTTAAGGTAAGGAGCTAACCTAATCTGGCTGTCTATTAGCATATCCCTCGTTAAAGCAAGTGGGCGAAACGTACGTCGGGAATGTGACGTCATCACCCGGAAGTGACCACCACCACGGCAACCTAGTCCGTGTTCGGGTCTCCCAGTATTTCCCCGCTTAGATCCAATTCGTCTATAGTTATATTTAGAGCTAGCTGAGCCTGTCTCCAAGCGAGATTTAGCGCTGCATAAGCATTCTGATTCTTTGCTAAGATCTTGCGCACACTAGACAAGAGAACCCTGCAACGATTCCAGAGCCTCATGCTATTAGGAGACGCTGCAGGAACCAACCTGCAGAGATATCAATATACTTCCTACAGCGCACTCTATAAGGAGCGCTGTAGCAATACATAGCTCCATCTATAGGTGACTTTATAGGTACCAGTCTGCAGGGGTGTGAGATCAGAGATTGATACACTACTGTACACTGAACCTCTGCAGTCCACTGTATTTATCATCTTGCTTATTTATACCTGCAAGCTTCAGGGGATACTGGGAGAGGTGCCAGATAAAACAATTTTAATTACTGTGTTGCAAAATAATAGAGCAATTCCTTATGTATATCAAACTGCAGTAGATGCATTAGGAATAAGGGTGACCTAACTATGATGACTATGTACCTTACATTATAACACACCAGCTCTATTCCACCCACTACTTATCAGATATTTAGGAATTACCAGTTATATCAGCGGTGATCACTGAAGGGTTAACTTAATTTTTAATCTCTTTTCTTATCTTTTCTATTTGTTTTTATCTCAATATTTCGCCTTGTATTTATCATATGGTTCACTAAAGGCTACGGCCCTGTTACATGTGATATACTTATTAAATTACTTTTTGGAAACCGGAGTGCCCTTGCTCTTTGAGCCACAACTTTCTTTGTCTTTCCCTCCCTCTTCTTGACCTATTTGCATACACTGAAGCAACAGGCAACAGGTCATGCACTTCAGAATCAATTTATAAAATTAGCTGTGTTTCATGAAGCAATACAAGATATTTCTTATTTACATAACCTTAGGTTTTTCCACAATTTTTAGAAACAGTTCACATTTTAATTTTACTGTATAGATATCCGAGGATTATGCAGATCTGTACTCTCCCCCCCCCCCCAGCCCCCCTAAAAAAAAAGTATTAAGGAATACTTTACATCTAAATTATTTTATATTTCAGATTAAAAATAATGAAAACATATCATTAGGATGGAGATCAACTTGATTGTTTTGACCAGAGTTCCTATTTTGTATTACAGATACAGGATCTGGTTATTCTTACAACACTAAATCTCTGAGGAGTGTTACAGTATTTCAGTTGTCTGCAAATCAACAATAATTTCCCACATAATTTTGTATTTATTCAGTAAAACAATTAAAGTACCTATCTGCCTGGAGTTTGCATGTTCTCCTAGTGTTTGTGTAAGTTTCCTACGGCTGCTCCAGCTTCAAATACATACTGGTAGGTTAATTTGCTCCTGATAAAATAATCCTATTGTGTGTGTCGGTGTTGTAGGCAAGATATATTGTAAGCAGGACCGGGGCAGGGACTGATGTTAATGATTACAAATTCTCTTTAAAGCTGCGCACTATGTGGGGACATAAGTGTTAATAAATAAAATGCTGTTGACAATAAATACCACACTGAAATTGCTCTTAATTTTGAGAACAGCTTGGGTGTACTATGACTCACATGTCAACAATTAATCTAGATCAATTGTAGTAAGTCAATCAAAATCTCTTCTACAAATGATTATTTTACATTCAACATTTAAACAAAGTTTTTTTTTCCAAAACTCATAGAAGTGAAGTAACATTAAAAAACAAAACAGTGTATTTTACCTTGAATTACTGTCCTGGGTGCAGGAGTACAGAGGCTTTTCCCACATTCACTGCAAAATTTGGGTTGTTCTTCCCGAGGTTCATGATTGCAATACGGACACTTCATCTTCTAAACTAAACACAGCAAAACGGTGCCGATTTCAGAGACCTAATTGTACAATATTCAGGCAGTTAGTGCAAAGAAAAGTCATGAGCTACAGAACTCAGGACAATGAGTCATCTGGTCTTATAATGCTTTCACTTTCACTTTACTGAAAATGCAACTGATTCTGCCTTCTTCCAGCAGACTTATTAGCTTTCCACACAGAATAATATTTGTTTCTTATATCATCATCATCACCATTTATTTATATAGCGTCACTGATTCCGCAGCGCTGTACAGAGAACTCATTCACATCAGTCCCTGCCCCATTGGAGCTTACAGTCTAAATTCCCTAACATACACACACACACACACACACAGAGAGAGACTAGGGTCAATTTTGATAGCAGCCAATTAACCTACTAGTATGTATACCTGAGAGAATTTTATTATTATATATATATTATAAATATATATATATATATATATATATATATATATATATATATATATATATATATATATATATATATATTATACACACTTAAGCAATATAATATGTGGAATATGTGCCAGACATAGGAGATATATCACTTTTAAACATTACACAGAATATATCTGTGTAGCAGATCAGGTTGCACTATACATGGAAAGAAAACACAGCAACATTCAATGAAGTCACCAAGCAGAAGGGGGCGCTGCCAGGAGCTAATTCGGCGGTTCCCAAACTGTGCGCCGCGGCTCCCAGGGGTGCCGCGGCGCTGTCACTGGGGTGCCGCGGGCCAGCCATATAAAAAAGAAAGAACACAGTAACTTACCAACCCGCCGGGCGCCGGGACCCAGTAGACTCCTCTCTCCCGCAGCAGCTGTCACTGACGTCGATATTCAGTGACAGCTGCTGCGGGAGAGAGGAGTCTACTGGGTCCCGGCGGATTGGTAAGTTACTGTGTTCTTTCTTTCTTTTTTTTATATGGCTGGCCCGCGGCAGAGGAGTTAGAGGGACCATGACAGCGAGGCAGAGGGGGGTGACAGCGGGGCAGAGGGGGCAGTGTGTCTGGATGCAGAGGGGGCATTTTTGCATACAACTAAATAAGTATTTCTGTCCTGACCTAAATACTTATTACAAGTTTTTGACCCAACTACTTCTAAAACAGGACTGCTCAATAATTATTTTGGAGGGGTGCCTTGAAAAAATTTGGAGACTCTAAGTGTGCCGCGAACTGCAAAAGTTTGGGAACCACTGAGCTAATTCATTCCAGCTTTCCTGCAATTTCGGTTTTCACCCATACCCCTTCCCTTAGTTTAGTAGATATCACACATAGTTCGTTCATTATTCAAAATAAGCACTTCCACCTTCTGTCTCATTTTCCTCACCACTTTTAGATTGCAACTCTAGCGAATAGTAACTCACCTGCACTTCTATTGTTTATTACTGTATTTTTCAGTCATTTTATGTTAATTTTGTTTTAATAATAAAAATTATACATCTGAACAAATGCATGAGGGGCTATAGAAACCAGTTTAAGGGGAAAACACACACAGAAACTGGCCTAAATTTAATTAGTTTAGGGATTTTATTGAAAATTTTGACATTAAAAGGAAGTTAATCTTGAATTAAGACTTCACTAGTGGTAATTGTGTATATTCAAAAAGTTGCTCCTCACAATCAGTAACTGACTAGACTTAGTCAAATCGATATTTATCAGATGTGAAGGAGTAGACTGTTTTGTAGCTCAGTTGCTCATGCTAGGATTTTTTGCCCAGAAACACAAAGCTTATTGAGTTAAGCCTTGGATAGGGTGAACATTTTGGATATAGTATTTAATGCAATGAATTAAAAATAAAACTCAATTAACTCTCCTCAGAATGTCATGCTATGTCTAACCTACCTAATTGCTTGTGAAATAATTAGGATGGATTATAACAATATACACACACAGCAGCGGCCATTATGTTGAAGCACCTCTGCTTTGGATCGCACTGACCGGAAACCAATTGTACTGTATAGATCAGTGATGGGCAAACTTTTTCAGGAGTGGGCCAAATAAAAAAGAAAAACTTTAGACGGGCCAATATAATTTATTAAAAAACTCAAATATCGAAATATATAATACAAATGTTTTGAATGGGACGGGAGGGTGTTATATAGCAGTGTTACCTATATAAGTGCAGCGATCGTACAGACACAGCACTTATTTCAGCAGGTTGTTGCAGATCCGTCTTTCTGGTGAGCCACTAACTGACAACACAGCAGCCAATCGAAATCCGCCTTAGTATATGGCCAGGCCCATCTCTTCTCACATGACTTTCAGCCATTAGGGGGCGGGCAGGTGATTGAGTGATTGACATACGAAGTGTCCTTTTAGGAAGGAGGATGAAGTGTAATGGAGGAAATAGCTGGGAAGGCATAAAAATGAAGGTTCTGACACACAGGGTCGGCCCTAATCATTTTATGCATATTTTAATGAAATATTTTAAAATATTGGCGGGCCGGATAGAACCTCTAAGTAGGCCGGATCTGGCCCGCGGGCCGTAGTTTGCCCATCACTGGTATAGACCGTAAGTTTTCTGCAACATTTTCCAGGGCAGACTTCTCTAGAAATGTTACAATCCTTTGTATTATCTGACTGTCTTTTGAAAAATGGATGAGGGAAAAAAAAAGTCACATATGTTAAACCTATAGATCATGACCTGCTGACTGGAGAGAAACAAAATTGTTTTTAGAATGAAGATCTAGGAAGAGATTGTCAGTGGCGCACGCAGGAGGGGGGGTTTCTGAGTCTCCAGAAACCCCCCCCCCTGCGCTAACTAAGTGGCTGCTATAGCTGCACTGTACTATACAGCAGCCGCGACGCTGTCAAAGAAGCGTCCGCGGCGGTGCTGTAGTGTATACAGCACCGCCGCGGACGCTTCTTAGACAGTGCCGCGGCTGCTGTATAGGACAGCGCTGAAGAAACGGAGCTGCTGCGCATGCGCAGCAGCTCTCGCGGGGGGTGGTTGCTTTTTTTGGGTCGGGGGGGGGGCGACAATCCTCCGTTCGCCCCTGATTGTGTAGACTTATTGGCTGAATATTGAAAGATGGGGATAAGGCGAGCATAGCATAAAACATGTTTTCATGCTCCTCCATGATTTATCACGGATTTAAACTATTGTAGATTTTTCTTTTTGTTTCAGCTGAAGCGCTATTACATTAAGACATGTCTCCCTACACTTAGAATACCGGAAGCACAATATAAGCCCCGTACCAATTCCGCCAACAAATAGTCACATTTGCATAAAACTCCGCCCACTTTAAGCCCCATCTCTTTTGTGGTATGCTAATTGGGATGTCCCTCCAAAATCTGTATATTTAAATCGATTAATTTACTAAGGCTTCAAAAAGGAAAAGTAGGATTGTTTCCCACAGCAACCAAACAGATTTTACTTTTTATAGTTCAAAGGTGGGCTGATAAAATAAATAATAACAAATTTCTTTTTAGATCTCATCAGCTAGACAAAAGTGAACATGAACTGTGGTGATAAAATGCCATCACCAGTTAGGAATACAGACAGTTTTCTGTGGATTCAAGGGAAGTGGTAAAATATAAATTTATTAAAATGGTAACATATTTTACATTTGCTGGAATCAGTGTTGACTGCTTGACTGTACTGAATAGACTGGGAGATTTTTTCTGACATCACAGCCCAACAGAGTGCAGTCAATACTGACCGACATGCATTCCACCCAGTCCGTAACACCTGCTCTACACTCTATCTAATGTGCCCTGGGAATGAACATAAGAAGACTGCACACCACATTTTCAGAAGCCTCAGATAAGCAAACAGGTGAGCAATATAGTAGCATTAGGAAAAATAATCTGATTTAAAGAAATATGTCAATAAACTGACTGTACACGCAGACATTTTGCCCAAGACTGGTGCCTTGTCTGCCTAAACCTTGGCCTGACCCCAAGTATAAATTCAATTCACATAAGCAACACAGACTATGGATGAATTGTGCTATTTCCATGAGGAAAGTAGTGTAGAACAATGGACCATACATAAGCATCAATAAGTTATTGTACTTAAAGGCACACTGACTCTTTATATCCTTTGTATTTGTAGACTATAAATCTAAGGGGTCTATTTAAAAAAGGGAGATAAGCCCTAAGTCCTCTGAAAAGGGGATTTTTTGCAGGATATAGGGCTCTTCCCAATTTACCTCCTGCAATGCTTCCCCAGCCTTTAAAGCTTTCACTGTGGTTTAAGACATGGTTAACCAGTGATACCATACTTAACCATGAGAGGTCTTTGGGGAGCAAATCCCTATATACCAAGGATAAGTACTGCTGCTGTCCTCTGATTGCTTAGATCATATCAGCAGCGGGTGTCCACATGAAAAAAATGTTTTATTATTAAAATATAGCATTTTTTCTGTGTTTTTTTAACTCTTATTTCCTTTAATATTTTTATTGTATTTTTTATTTTTAAACGTTAATTTTATTTTTGGAGAAACTGGAACAATAAGTCCATGCTTCAGTTTGCATGCCAGAGCCAGCATGCTGGCCCAAGCATGCGCACAGGGTCTCAGGACTGCCTTGGGAAGCCAGTATCACTGGGGAGCTCAGCATCATTCAGCTGCTCCAGTGACATATTTTTAATGTGCACATTGATAGAAATTTTTCGTGGGACACTTAATAAACAGACCACTAAGAGTAGTATGTAGAATTATATAAAGGGTTACTAATATTTTTATATAAACATTAGTAATTCTTGCAAAGGCAGCTTGCCTGCAAAGTCTTTTGGGGAAGGGTGTTTCATACATACATATTCTGTGTGATATTGACAAACTTTTGCATTGTGTGTCCATGTAACGCAGTTAGAGCCTTGTTGCGCGGAAGATAATATGAGACAGGAACCCTTTTCTTTTTTTTCTTTACATATATTACTGTCATTTTTATTTGCTTCCACAAAGCAAAGCCCTGACGTATGCAGGCAAAATGGATTTGATATTTGGTTCTCCCTGGCCTTGAATCGGGCAATAGCAGTCCACGGTTATGTCAAAATGATGCCCCAGCTATCTACAGCACCCACACACTATGTTTTGCTTATTGGCACCGAAGACGGAGCTTATCACTGAAAACCTGGATGCAGCATCGAAAACATTGAGGCACATAATATTTGGATAGGCCCCACAGGCTCCACTGAAATCTGTTTGGGATGTTTATATACACGCAGCTACTTGATAATGAAGTGCTCAGTGTTCATATTTTGGGTATAATGGTAAAAGAGAGACTGATTACATCATTGCCTACACTGACAGCAGGTAAGTCAGCTATTACATACAGAGCACAGATAAAGAAAATGTCTATTACATACCACCAACACCTAGGAAAAAATTGGAACATAGATGCTGCTCCATTCAGCACAATCCTCCCAATCGCACCCCCATTCCCATCAAAGCTGCACATACATAATTATAGGATCCACCTCTTTTAGCTTAGGAAAATTAAAACTGTATCACCAAATGGCAACTATGATACGGCAGTGCCTAGATATGAAAGCAAAAGCGGTTTTATTAAAAAAAAAAAATGCAATAGGGATTATTGGTCCCTAGGCCCATGGGCATCCATGTCAGTTATACATTATGCAAAATCTGTGTCCATGTCGCTAATTTCTTTTAAGAAACAGGTTTCAATGCACCCTAGTGCACTAGCAAATGGAATGTAACAGGGGTGGATTAAAACTGCCCATGTGCACTTAGTCTAATTTTTAAGGATAGCACTATATATTACTAATAAAAAAACACATTATCTACCACTGTCAAATAAAGACATTTTGTAAAAATAAAATAAAAAGAAAAATATAGCGCTTCTTACATATAAATCATGGAAATATGGCTTAAAAAGCTGTTTTGAAGATTAACTTGCTACTTCATTTTCTATTTGGAGTAGCTTTATTATGTTTAAGGTACTTATTTTGCATAACATGTAAAATTTGATGTTATTGTTGCCTTTATTATTTTGTTATATCCACTTCTGCTCATCAGCATACGATTTGGTATTCACATTGTTTTTCAACAAAAAAAAAAGTGTTTTTAATAGAACTTGTTAAAAAAAAAACATGACAATCTAAAAATCACTTAAGCCCAACCTCACATTTATAGAATACAAAGCAGTATAAACAGTGTCAAACACAACATTCAAAACTATAGTTGATTTCATAATATTGTTTTTTCCAGCCTTTAAAGCTTTCACTGTGGTTTTCAGATATGGTTAACCAGTGTTACCATACTTCACCATGAGAGGTCTTTAGGTAGCAAATTCCTATTGTCCAACAACAAAGGGTTAAATATGCGAATGAGTATCAAGTCCATGACAAAGTTAGGACTGCAGGTCACAGGGGAAAACATATAAAGAAGTTCAAAACAGAACTGAGAGAAAAATCAACCTTTGGGCCACATGAAAAGTTCAGATAAACAATGTCTCAGACTATAGTAACTATACACACTTAACACTTTCAAATCTAGCTGAATAGAAAGACTTCAATAAACAGTCATGGCACAACTAGCCTTGTTCCTGAACTTTGTACTAGAATTTACAAGTATGCTGACTTATTATACAAAGTGGCCAAGCCTTACTGTGGTTCACCTTAAGGTCAGAAGCTAAATTAGAAGAGATAAACAAACCACAGTAGACCATTGCACACAATGTTAATTCCCAGCAGACCTGACAGGTTTAACTCCTGAGGACACGTGACGCATGTTTTCAGCAGGGATTTTACGCAGATGAACAATTCCACCCACCATACAATGTAATGTGTACAGCCTGCAGCAGTCAACGCTGCACTTCCGTCTTCATACAGATGAGAGCAGGGAAACGGATCAAGTGACCCTCTGCAACCAACCACCACTGAGCATGTAAATATATTGCTCAATATTAATCCTCTTACTTTAAAGGAGAAGTATTCCAAACACGATTTTTAACAAAAACAATATTAAAATGCATTAATCTTTAGCAGACAAGCAGCAATATAAACTATGATTGGTCTAGTGCAATGATATTCAATCTTTTTTGTTGTTTCAGCTGGGACCCTAAGTGACAATGTTGCATTGTTTTGTGACCCCCCCTAAAAAAAACAGACACTTTCCAATTTAATTTATTGCACATCTGAAATCGCCAAATGTGCAGTAAGAAAACAGATTCTGGATTTGGGTTCGATACCAACTGTGCACCTCTGGTCTAGTGCAAAGTATATTAAATAATGTGAGGCAATGTCTGGTTACAATGGGTGACTGCACAGCTGTACCACAAACCACTGCAAAACCGCCAAAACTAAAGAGGTGGTGGTAAGAGATTAGACTGCTCACACCCTGCTGTTTGAGCTATCTTATCACTCATAACATAATAGGAGATGATTATGGTGACAAAACTAATTTATAATTAATTTATGGGGCAGTTATTATTGTTCATTATATTAAGGGGGCAATATTATTGTCTCTGGCAGTTTGGTGGTCGTTTTGCGCAAACCAGCACTATAGATGTTATATAAACCACTAAACATCACCAGCGGTTTTACATTCAATCCTCAAACCGCCCTATAGTAAATACAGCGGTTTGGAACACTAAATTGAAGAGAATTGATGACAGTGTGCAGCGGATTGTAACCTCCACACAAGTCTCAGTTTCATAAAGTTACCCCTCAGTGTAGGTACAAACTGACCCCTATTTGGTTCCTGTAATATGTTCCATTTAAGCTGCTGTCACTGCAGCTTGCGTGACTAATAAATCAGAGATCACTGATTGGTCCATCGAGCATTTGGGAACTTGTCAGTGTGTACTGACCAACCTGTTCCCTATTGAGCACAGTGGCCTAGTGGTTAGCACTTCTGCCTCACAGCACTGGGGTCATGAGTTCGATTCCCAACCATGGCCTTATCTGTGTGGAGTTTGTATGGTCTCCCTGTGTTTGCGTGGGTTTCCTCTGGGTGCTCCGGTTTCCTCCCACACTCCAAAAAACATACTGGTAAGTTAATTGGCTGCTATCAAAATTGACCCTAGTCTCTCCCTTGCTGTCTGTCTGTGTCTATGTGTGAGTGTTTGTCTATGTTAGGGAATTTAGACTGTAAGCTCCAATGGGGCAGGGACTGATGTGAGTGAGTTCTCTGTACAGCGCTGCGGAATTAGTGGCGCTATATAAATAAATGGTGATGATGATGATAAATGATATATATATATATATATATATATTGCTAGTCTTTGAAGCTGCAGTGATAGAGGCTTGGACAGAACATATGTACTAGAAGCATAAAATAAAGGCACATGTATATCTGCCCTTAGGCCACACAGAGAAGAATTTGCAACAATTGGATTGGGCCCATGAAATGAAAAAAGATAGAATGTGGCTCCATAAAGCATTATGTGGGAAACAACCCAGTCTGTACTATCCTTTTAGATGTTTAAAAACTAATAAAATATATGTATTAAATACTTCACTGTTTAAATAGTACATAAAATTATTACTCACCTATTGAACTCCTTTCTGGTTGGCATATAACCACTCCACGTTCTGCATCTAACAACTAATGGATTGTCTCTGCCGAAAACCTATCCAACAGGCTATTTCTTGACCGACTGTAGTTACTTCCTGCTTTCTATAGTTTCGTTTTTCAAACATTGTTAATTTCTAGTTTCTGTTTTATTTCTGACTTACAAAGTCTGTGGGAGTGACATTTCTCTGCAGTCTATAAAAAGCTAGTCAGATATTGGTATGTGAAAGTACATAAATCAAACAGATCGTATGGTTACCTACTGAATCTTGTAGATAAATATTATGATTACACTATTTATGCAAGTGACTGTGCTATCTTATCAAATGCCATTATTTAAAGGTTTGGTTTCAATTATACATATAACTATTTCAGTTAACTGATTTCAGTTATCAGGTGAGAAAAAAAAAAAAAAGAAAAGCAAGAACTACTTAACCCTTTGTGACTGGCCTAACTGCCCCATTTACTGCATGTGATCACTAAGGGCTGGATTCATGTTCGGACATATGTCTATTTGTGTAGTGTATAGTGCGTGAAATAGCTCTGCACATGCTCAGAAACGAACCTTGCACCAACGAACTCAATTGCGTGCAATTCATGTACGAACGCAAATGACTCTTACTACTGAATATCACTTTTTTTCTTTTTATAAAGCCAGCTATTGTTGTTTGGTGCGTTTAGATTTTCTGTAAACAAAACATTTGTGTCACACGCCGGGCGATCAGGCTGCGCACCCGATCCCCGGTGCTCTTGACTGGTCCCGCTGACAGCTTTCTCCATCTGGGCCGCCGCCATCTTCATTTCGCCTGCGCAGAAGCAATATATTTATTCCCTCTGCTCGCTGCCTATTGGATAATGTATTTTGGCTCCAAAATTCAAAAGGCACCTCCTCCTGATGTTTGGTGCCTGTTCTTTTAGTTACCTCTCAGGTGCTAGACGTGGCTCCCTTTTCGCCTGCTGTGTTTTCTCCCTTCTGGTGGACTGCATTCCAATTCTACCTGTTGTCCGCAGAGCTGACACTCTACAGAGTATTTCGCCGCTATTCCAGTGGTAACCGGCTGACTGCAAAACTGACATTCCACAGTTTACTTGCTGCCATTCCAGTAGTAACCTGTTGTCCGCAGAACTGACGCTCTACAGAGTATTTCACCGCCATTCTTCCAGTGGTAACCTGCTAACCTCTACTTCTCTTCTCCTCATGTTGTCCGCCATGGCTGACCATCTTTGCACATTGCCCTAAAGCTTTCGCCTGGTACTCTTAGTAGGGGCCGCGACGTGCAGGACAGACGCAGCAAAGACCAAACCGCCTTGTGTCGGCCCCTGGTGAAAACCGTCTCCCCGTTAGACTCCGTGCCTTACTTGTGCAGTACTAATCTAGGCAAACCAAAGGATCCATTACCAAACTGACAAATTGTCATTGGTATTTTTTTCTTATATTGTGATTATAGAGTGCAGCCTCTACGCCACCAGCTGGGCCAGCAGTTCCCCCTCCCCAGAGCTGGATTAAGGCTCTGGGGGGCCCGGGGCACTTTAGACAGGGGGGCCCCTAAAGTGTACTATGGCTATAATTATAGACAAATACACAGACAATACTGTGTGCACTACTGTTAGGTGCAGGCAGCTCCCCCTTCATGAGTAGAGCAGTGTGAAGTGGGACATACCTCCCAACTGTCCCTGTAGTCGGGACAAAGTCCTGACTTAGTGGGTCAGTCCCCAAACTCAGGACTGCTCCACCAGAATCAGGACAGTTGGCAGAATGTCCTGCTCTCTCCTACCTGATCTTCCCGCTTTCAATACTTGTTGCTGCCGCTTGGGTCCTAAACTCAGTTATGCTTGCCTGGATCCTGGAATGTTGGTTCCCTGTTTGGAAATAGAATAGGTACATCACATATAGAAATATCAGCAATAAGTGAAAACAGTAGGCCTCCCTGCCTCTATGCAGTCCGACATTAAATCAAAACAATTCATGTTTTATTATTAGTGCCCCTCTCCTGTAACCAGCCCGACTGTAAAATAATTTTATTCACCTTTAATAAAAAGACCCATAGCCCCCAAACAACCCCAACATTAAATTAATAGTAATTACATTTATTAAATAAACTTATTTCCTACCATACATTAAATAACTTGCATTCACTTTTAAGAAATAGCAATCCTTTTTCCAAAACTCTGCCACACATTTAATAGCCCCCAAACCACCCCAACATTGATAAGTCTGCAACAACCCCACTATTAAATTAAATTGCCTCACCATCACCCCACAAACAAAATAACACCCATTAATTACACACTACCTACCTCACACATTACATTTCCACAAGCCCCTTGTGCCCTCACACACACTACATTGCCACAAGCCCCTTGTGCCCTCACACACACTACATTGCCACAAGCTCCCTGCTGCCCTCACACACGAGACTGCCACAAGACCCCTGCTGCCCTCACACACATTAGACTGCCACAAGCCCCCTGCTGGCCTCATCATCATTTATTTATATAGCGCCAACATATTCCGTAGCGCTTTACAATTGGGGACAAACATAGTAAACTAATAAACAAACTGGGTAAAACAGACAAAGAGGTGAGAAGGCCCTGCTCGCAAGCTTACAATCTATTGGACAATGGGAGTTTGACACATGAGGTTAAATCTACATTTGCAGTCGGCCCAGCCAGACTGCAATGGTAAAAGTGACTGTTGCTTAAAATTACTTCTCTTACATTTGAAAAGGGCAATTTATATCCCAATAAGTATTGAATTATACTGACAATTAAACATAGTGGCAAACTGGCTGTTCAAAACTCAATATACAAGCAGGGCAGCATTGTAATAACATATATATGTTTTATGTTAGAACATAAATAAATGCTTGCCTAAGGTCACAGAATAAATCAATAATGACATTTACAACATCATAAAATGCACCCACATTACGGCATTACATTAGGGGTATCCTCCTACATTATGTAGCACCATGCATTAAAACATGCCCTGCCATATTGTGGTCAATTTAAACATATTTAATTCAGCCCCAAGATCAAGTTACACATTATGACCCCAGCTCTGCAATGCTCTGCCATTTATATTAATATTGAGCTCAGGGCTGATTTTGGGTCTACATGTTCTGCAATATTAGGTGCATTGCTCTTTATTGCTGTATTTATTGAAGTGTGAGCAGCATGCCTCTCCACTGTTCCAATTTAAGCAGGACAATTTCGTTTTGAAGAGCGTGTTTGCCACAACTGACGCCATCTATGGTGAGTGGGTGCCATGGGGACATGCCAGCTATTTGTGGACATTGAAAGGGGCAAGTTAGAGGGAAGTGTGAAGGGCTTTATAATTAATGAATTGGCAGATTTGGATGTGTGCGAGTGTAAATTGAGGGTGTCCTTTACGTAAATCATATTGGAGTTTGTTTTGTCCCAATTTTCCATTTATAAATGTTGGGAGATATGCATTGAAATGCCAAGCACAATGGAAGACAGACACTCACTCACCTTGCTCTCTGCTGCATCACTCCAAGCTGCTCAGACAGGAAGTGAAATGAGCACTTCCTGTCTGAGGCCAATCAGCAACAGGCAGCCTCACGATTGGCTGCCTGTTGCTGCCACTGACCACCAATGATGTTTTATTAACTTTCGTTTTCACCCCCCTCCCCCGCTCGCGGCATCCCCTCCCCCGGAAGTTAATAAAAACATGCAGCAGCTTCTCTCCTCCCAGGGGGCGGGGGCCCGGGGCACGTGCCCCCTCTTAATACGGCTATGCCCCTCCCGTGGTATGAAATTTGGCTGCTTCCACTTCAAGGCTAAAGCAGAGGAGCCAGAGCCCTGACTTAGACCAAAAAGACAGTCATTACTAAAAATACATAAATGCATTGTAATTTGTTTCAGATATGGCTTTGTGCCAATTATCGCCAAGGGGAAATCCAAGACCCAGTTAAATAATTTGTGATCTCTTACTACTCCTAGATCAGAAATCACAAAATGGCAGGGCTGAATGATTGTCTCTGCAGTTGTTTTGTATGGTATGCAGGTGTATTCTCCAGCGATTGTCTGTGTGTGAGCAGCTAGGCATTGTCACGCAATTAATTGCCTGGATACAGTTGATTATTTATATTGACAGCTGAAAGTCAGCTATTTTAGATATGGTATTGAAAGGATCCGCGACTGACGTGCCTATGCCCATACATACACTGAGAACCAATCAATGATGAAAATGTTGAAAAGTCTCATTCACTTGCAAACATCTGGGTAACAACATTCTCAAGGGATGAGCTGCGGGTACTTACAGCAACTATGCACTGTTGCTTTGTACCCGCAGCTCAGTACATAACAGATTAAATGAAAAACGTTGACTACAGGGCTGTAAAAGTCTACCAACTATACCTACTACTTGTGCGTTGGTGTTTCAACACTGACGCACAATCGTGCAACTGTAAAGGCACTGAATAGGGCAGCCAGTGCTCCTCTCTCATTTGAGGGCTGAAATAGCGCATCACAAGTTCACAATTTCTTTATTTCATTTTTTGTACATCTTTCCAGCTGAAATTCATCACCATCATCATCAGTTATTTATATAGCGCCACTGATTCCGCAGCGCTGTACAGAGAACTCACATCAGTCCCTGCCCCATTGGAGCTAAATTCCCTAATACACACACACACAGACAGACTAGAGTTAATTTGATAGCAGCCAATTAACCTATCAGTATGTTTTTGGAGTGTGGGAGGAAACCCAAAGAAACACGGGGAGAACATACAAACTCCACACAGATAAGGCCATGGTCGGGAATTGAACTCATGACCTCAGCACTGTGAGGCAGAAGTGCTAACCACTAAGGGCTAGATTTACTAAACTGCGGGTTTGAAGAAGTGGAGATGTTGCTTATAGCAACCAATCAGATTCTAGCTTTCATTTTGTAACATGCACTAAATAAATGATAGCTAGAATCTGATTGGTTGCTACAGGCAACATCTCCACTTTTTCAAACCCGCTGTTTAGTAAATATACCCCTAAGTCACCGTGCTGCCCTGTGCTATTGCTGTTATATCTGGCCCATTACAAAGCAGTATGGCTTGTAAAGCTCTACAATGGACAAAGTACAAGACTTGTTATGTAATTACTATAAACCTCCCAGGTCAAGTCCATATGAATGTGGTGTAGAGGTGTGTTTATTTATCCAGTGATGGTCCATGTGTGGTATTGGATATTTCACTTTGAAACCTAATATTTTCTGGATGTCTCTATGTATGTGTGAGATAGAGATAACATTTATAAATGAACTAATGTGTCATATTTATTTCAGCAGAACGCCTCAGCTGCTACCGCTACCTGCACTTCTGAAGACATAAAGGAACTAAGGAGAAGCCTGAGGAGGAGGGGCAGGAGGCCAAATTGTTTCATTTTCCCCAGTATCCCTTTCCCCAACATCCAACCAATCAGAGGAGGAGGCTGGGAGCCAAGCACAGGCAGCTGACAAAAATATAAGTATCTTGATGTTATAACGTAGTCTAATATGATTTTTTTTTTCAGCGTGAAAGTGTAGTGTTCAGAAAGCCTTTCTTTATATTAAAGGTAAAAAAGTGATTGTCTGACTCTGTGGTTTCGAAGCACAAAAACTATTTGTTAAGATGCAAGGGGATCACACACTCAAAACAAACAATTTTTACCAGAATGATCAGATGCAGGATAAAGGAGAAAAATTAACAGAGCAAAATATCACCAAGACTAGCATGCGCCGCTAGCTAGCACAAGAGCTTCTCTGGGATACTCCTCCTTCCAATGGGTCAGAGTAGTACAATATATTCACAGAGATAGGGTCATAAATTTCATTATGGCCAACATCCGGTTTCAGATACACACTCATACAAAGATAATGGTCATCGTAACAATGTTGAATTTAGGATAAGTACTAGTGAATTTAGCACAGACATGGACAATGAGAATTGTTTACTAACCAAATGCAATGTTGAATGTAGACTAGAGAGAGGCATTAAACAATGTTTGACATTACAGGGTAATGTTGAATCTGCACAAAGACTCAGCAAATGAATATTGGTACAACCTAAGTATATATAATGTTTAAAGTTAGTATTGTATTGATATTAATTGTTTTGAGTAAAATGCCCTTCAAAGGGAGAGCAACTCACATTGTCCTCAGACCTCTTTGATGAATGGAAGCTGTCGAAGTCAGCAAATTGGATAAAGTCATTTCAATTAATATCTAGCAAACTTGATCGTCTTTGTCTGAAAATTATGCGTAGAGCACGCTACGCTGTGGAGAAGTGTATCCAGCCTCAACACGTGGCAATAACAGGTTTTACACATTTTCACACGAACATACACATTTGTAATTAGTACACATTAATTGTAGTTGCAACACATAGTTATTTATGTCGAAATGTAGCAATATTTACGGTAAATATTATAAGTTATATACATGTTAGTGAAATCAAAGGTTCAGGTTACAGGAAATATGGCATGTTTAGTATCATTTTAATCCCCTATTTATCCTCAGTTGTCCAGTTCATTCGCCGAATAGATCGCACATTGCATACTCTATTTAGCGATGTTAGGGAATAAATGTTTAAAATGATACTGTCTGTGTAATGTAAATCGACTAGTTTAAACTGGATTCTGGGTGGGAAAATCGGAGTGCATCCCCTGGAGAGCTGACCCCCACCTTTGGATATTTTCGTTTGAACCGGCCTATGACCTGCATTACACTGGACCCTCCTGAAGCCTGGACCTATAGAAGCAAGCCACATCATCTGCATTGTTTTACTGTAATCACTGACTGTATATAAGCAGGGGCTCTGGACCTAGTGGACAGTCTACTTGACCACAGCCTTCATTCCTGAATGACTGTACACTGGATCCAGGGCGCCTGCGATAAGTAACGGCTGTACTTATTTTAGTTTGATTTGTTAGTCTGCTACTTTTGGCTATTAAATCACATTGTGCTTTGGAACCACATTACAGCAATCAACAATCGTTATTGGATAGCAACTAGATGTGCATTACAAAGCCCCCACCATTAGCAATGCCTATGCATGTCCTATTACATAATGGGTCTCAATGGGAATATAATGTAACAGTGATATTAATACAACAAGCAATACAGTCACATCTCGCCACTACGAAGCAATTACACGCAACCGCATTTTCGGCGACATGCAATCGCTAGTCTTGTTGAATTACGATCACATCGCACACAGGGAAAAAAAATTATAAGCAATTCAGATTGATAGATTTGACCGATATATTTTAGCTTAACTTTAACATATCCCAAATGTGACTTTCCCTAGACTTAGACAAAATTTGCTATTCCACAGTTGTCTGACATCAAGGGCCTATTAAGTGTTTTTTTGCCAAGCCCTCCCCCCTCTAATATATCTGTATGTGTCTCCAAAGAGTAGTAGTCCTCTGGCTTCTACTGTGTTCAGCATAACATGATCCTTTGCAGAGAGTTTCACTTAATGTTCCACTTGTCTACTCTAGATATGTGCTAAGATATGTTTTAAAAATGCCCTAAGATTGAAATTCTGAAATGTTGTTTTTTTTCCAGCTGATGAAGAACTTCTGAAAATTGGCAGCCCCCCAGCAAAGTTTTTTTTATTTATTTATGTTTAAATTTATTCCAAAACTGTAATTTAATATAATTGTTTCCCAAAATTTTGTGTGTGTGTTTTTTGCTAAGGAAAATGTGTAGTCATGTACATTTGTACAATAATGAAGTGACATTTGGAATATAACTGAATATCTAAAATACATTTATCCTTTTTGGCTGGGTATTACCTACAACAAATTTTCTATCATAATAAAGTGCATGATGGGGGGGAGCAGGGTTAAAATATATGGTAATTTGTCCCCTATTAGTGGGAGAAATTAGGTTGTCTAGGTGACAATGGTTTCCTTTTCTCACAGTATATGGCAGCACAGCCATTATAATCACACAGTATATGGCAGCACAGCCATTATAATCACACGGTATACGGCAGCACAGCCATTATAATCACACGGTATACAGCAGCACAGCCATTATAATCACACGGTATACGGCAGCACAGCCATTATAATCACACGGTTTATGGCAGCACAGCCATTATAATCACACGGTATATGGCAGCACAGCCATTATAATCACACGGTATGTGGCAGCACAGCCATTATAATCACACGGTATACGGCAGCACAGCCATTATAATCACACGGTATACGGCAGCACAGCCATTATAATCACACGGTATACGGCAGCACAGCCATTATAATCACACGGTATACGGCAGCACAGCCATTATAATCACACGGTATACGGCAGCACAGCCATTATAATCATACAGTATATGCCAGCGCAGCAATTATAATCACACAGCATGCTGCAGTACAGCCATTATAATCACACGGTATATGGCAGCACCGCCATTATAATCACACGGTATATGGCAGCACAGCCATTATAATCACACGGTATATGGCAGCACAGCCATTATAATCACACGGTATATGGCAGCACAGCCATTATAATCGCACAGCCATTATAATCACACAGCATGCTGCAGCACAGCCATTATAATCACACGGTATATGGCAGCACAGCCATTATAATCACACGGTATATGGCAGCACAGCCATTATAATCACACGGTATATGGCAGCACAGCCATTATAATCTCACGGTATATGGCAGCACAGCCATTATAACCACACAGTATATGGCAGCACAGCCATTATAATCACACGGTATATGGCGGCACAGCTATTCTCCAACTATCATCATACCATGCAATATTAGACATACAGCATCTTAGAAAGGATTAATGAACAGAGTTAGTATGAAATCATGATAACAACTAAGGAATAATACTTTACTAAAGATCATATGTGCAGTCTTTTAGTTATATGGTATGGTTACCCTCAATTTGTTTGTTTAATAATTTTATTACTTTGTAGTGTGTGATTAGTGGGGGTTAATTCATGAAAGTGGTAACCTGGCTATTTGAACCTATTTAAACAGCAGTCTAAGGCTGTTAGCTAGTGAAGATTTTTACAAGTGTATTAACTAATTTAGTTAGTATAGTAAGAGATATACAAGAGAGGAACAGAAGGGGAACCTTTTACCTGCAAACACTGCTACATGAGGACAACATTCCACAATCAGCCCTGAGCACTGATATCCTCCACCACCTGCATTGTCAACTGCCTGGACACTCCCTGCTGATCTGTTTCTCACACTTATTGTTGGCTGCTGCAGTTTTAATAGGGCTTGCTGATTCCACTTATGCTGCATGTATTCCCACCTTTAAACCACACTGTTGCCCCACTAAGTTTGCATTTTAAACTGGCTCTCTCTTGTCCTGTGGACTTACATAACCAGCTCAGTGCATCTTGTATTATGCCTTATGTTATACTATTGCCTTCCAATCATGCCTAATGTTAATGTCTAATCTAAGTGTTTATCTTAACACACCCATCTGGTATCTCTGCTGTCCTTACTGCTTCCTATTCCATGGCTAACACTTTACATCTTTTCTCTCCTTCTAGTGCTGCACTCTCTCGCTTCACTCACCTTTCCTGCTCCACCATTTACCACTTCACTTGTTAGCCTTTACCATCCTTGATTTCTGTATTACTTTCAACTGTCTGTTTCACACCTTCTCTAGCTTTATCATGAATTTCTTCTCTCTCACTTCTGTCCTCTCCCTCTATCCCCCTGCTTCCTTTGCCCAACCTTTCTCCTCCTCCCCCCCCTCTCCCTTCCCACTCCCTCCCTATTTCCCTCTTCTCTTCTGTGCCTCTGTGCCCCTGATCTGACTCGGTGCCCCCTCCACTATCTTTCCCTCTCTCCTCCTTTTCCCCACTCACACCCTTTCCCTTTTGTCCCCTTCGCTGCTCTTCTCTCAGCGTCAGTCTACTCCTACCTACCATCTCCCTCTCTTTCCCCCCAGGTAATCTATTCCCTCATGTCACTCCTACCTTCTGCCTCTCCCATTAATAAACCCTCTTAACTGCCCCATCTCCACTCCTCCCGCACCTCTTGCTCCGCTGCCACTCGTCTCCTGTCTGCTGACAAATCCCCTCTTATTACTGCTTTTCGTCAAATTCCAACCCTCTCTCCCTGTCATGCCCCTCGCTCCATATCATACTCGCCCTTGCATTCGAGCAACTCCAACAATCTCATCCACATCTCTCCTTTTCCCCCTCTTCCTCTATCCTGTGGTCTCTGGAATGCCAGGTTAGTTTGTAACAAATTGACCTCTATCCATGATCTCTTTATCTTTAGATCCTTCAACCTGCTTGCCATCACTGAAACCTGGCTATCCCCTGAGGACACTACCTCTCCTGTTGCTCTCTCTTTCGGGGGCTTGTCCCTCTCCCACACACCCAGACCTGGGGACCGGCAAGGTGGTGGTGTTGGCATACTTCTCTCCTCCTGCTGGTCTTTTCGGGTTCTTCCCCTGGAACCTTCCCTCACTTTTTCCTCCTTTGAGGTTCACTCTGTCCACCTATTCCACTCAGTCCACCTCCGTGTTGCTGTTATCTACCGTCCTCCCGGTCCTGTCTCCAAATTCCTTGATCACTCACTTTTCCACCTGGCTCCCTCACTTTCTCTCCTCTGACCTTCCCTCCCTCATCTTGGAGGACTTCAATATCCCTATAGACAATCCCTCAGAACCTGCTGCCTCCAAACTTCTCTCCCTCTCTTCCTCCCTTGGTTTCTCAATGGACCTCCTCTCCCTCCCACTGCAGTGGTCACTCACTTGATCTGGTTTTTTCTCACCTTGGTACGGTCTCCGACCTCATTAATTCACCTTTTCCTCTCTCGGACCAACATCTCCTCTCCTTTAGCATCTTTCCACCCCTCTCACCGTCCCCATCCCCCAAGGTTACTCTCACCAGGCGTAATTTTGACACAGTTGTTCCTACCACTTTCTCCTCCTCTCTGGGCTCGCTCCTCTCCCCCATCACCACTCTTTCTTGCCCGGATGAGGCTGTCTCCTTTTTATCACTGTACTTGACTCTGTCGCCCCGGCTGTCACCGTCAAACTTCGTTGGTCCCCGCCGCAACCGTGGCACTCAAAACGTACCCGCTATCTTCAAAAATGCTCCCGCAGTGCAGAACGGCTCTGGAGAAAGTCTTCCTCCACTTCAAGTTCATACTTGCCTCTTACAGCTCGACCCTATCGCTCTCTTAACAATCCTTCTTTAAAGCTCTCATTTCTTCCCAATCCTCCAACCCCCATCGGCTTTTTGCCACCTTCAACTTCCTCCTCTCCCCTTCCCCTCTCCCACTCCTCCCACGCTCTCTGCTGTCGACTTTGCTACCCACTTCACCGCCAAGATTGATTCTATATGTCATGACATCTCCCGGCAGTCCCTTCTTAACCCACCCTCTCCCACCTCCCTGTCCCCCTTCCCACCCTCCTCTGCGACTGCTTCCTCCTTTCTCCCCTCCCCTCTTGCTAGCTTACCCTGCTTCTCTTCCTTCACTCCGGTATCTGCAGATGAAGTCCATACCTTTCTCTCTTCCTCACCCCCCTCCACGTGCCCACATGACCCAATCCCCTCCCACCTCCTCCGCTCCCTCCCTCTTGAAGCCTGATCCCACCTTGCCCATCTCCTCAACCTATCCCCCTCCTCTTTTAAACATGCTCTTGTCTCCCCCATACTCAAGAAACCGTCCCTTGATCCTGCCTCTCTCTCTAATTACCGCCCTATTTCGCTTTTTCCTTTTGCCTTCAAACACCTTGAATGGGTTGTCTACAACCGTCTCACCTCCTTTTTCTGTTCTCACTCACTCCTTGACCCGCTCCAATCCGGTTTCCGCCCCCTCCACTCCACTGAAACTGCACTCACTAATGTCACTAATGACTGCCTCCTCGCTAAATCCAAAAGACACTACTCCCTTCTTATCCTTCTTGACCTCTCTGCTGCCTTCGATACCATTGACCATGCACCCCTATTGCAAACTCAATTCTATAGGCCTCTGTAACACTGTCCTCTCCTGGTTTTCCTCTTACCTCACCAACCGCTCCTTTTTAGTCTCTACATATGACTCCCAATCCCCCCTCTTCCCTTACCTGTTGGCGTTCCTCAAGGCCCCCTGCTTTTCTCCCTCTACACCTCCCTAGGTGTCCTCATCCGCTCCTTTGGACTCCAGTACCACCTCTATGCTGATGATACCCAAATCTATCTTTCATCACGTGACCTCTCCCCTTACCTTCTGTCTCGTGTTTCCTGCTGTCTCTCGGCCATCTCATCTTGAATGTCCCAACGCTTCCTTAAACTCAATATTTCCAACACTGAACTTATCGTCTTCCCCCCTTCCAGGACTCCCCCAACTCCTCCCTCTCTATTTCTGTTAATAACACTACCCTCGTTTCTGTCCCTCAAGTCCGATGCCTTGAGGTCATCCTTGATTCCTCCCTCTCCTGCAAGCCTCACATTCTGTCCCTCTCAAAATCCTGCTACTTCCACCTTCGGAATATATCCAAGATACGCCCATTTCTCACCACAGAAGCTACGAAAACCCTTGTTCACTCACTTGTAATCTCTCGCCTTGCCTATTGTAACCTCCTTCTCTGTGGCCTACCGGATTCTCACCTTGACCCTCTTAAGTCTATCCTCAATACTGCTGCCTGCCTCATTTTTCTCTCCCGCCACTCTACCTCTGCTTTCTCCCTCCAACAGTCACTACATTGGCTCCCCATGGCCTACAGAATTAAATTTAAACTCCTCACCCTCACCTTTAAAGCTCTTAATAAATCCTCCCCTCCCTACATCTCCAATCTCATCTCTACCTACACTCCTAGCCACCCCCTCCGCTCTGCCTGTGACCACCACTTCACTGATCACCTCCTCTCACTCTCGTCTTCAGGACTTTGCCCGGGCTGCTCCCCTGCTGTGGAGCGATCTAACACATTCCATCAGGTTAGCATCTACTCTCAAAGGCTTCAAGCGTGCCCTTAAGACTCATTTCTTTATTCAAGTCTATCAGTCCTCCTCTTAACTCCCTTGTGCTGTCTCTCTCCCCCAGTTTGTACTACCCTATTTGTGTCTCCTCCTTTCCTTTAGGATGTAAGCTCTCAGGAGCAGGGCCCTATTTCCTTGTGTGCTCCTTCTACTATTCCATCACCCTCTGTACCTGTGGCCTGTGTCTGTGTATATATTTTTGTTCTTGTTTTGTTCTTTCTGTATCATGTTGTGTATCATGCTCACTGTTTTCTGTATGTCATGTACAGCGCTGCGGACCCTTTGTGGCGCCTTATAAATTAAAGATAATAATAATTTACTTATAATTTATTGTAATTGCACGCCTGTGCGTTCCACTGCCAATCCTCACTATAAAACCACATCGTACTCACATGTACATGTGCCAGTGAACTAGTTAGAGGGGCAAAGAAAAATGCAGAGCTATGTGCGGCAGTTTTTTTTGTCACATAAGTGAATTTAGTACCATATTCATCAAGCAACGTTTTTTTAGATCTGCTCCTTGTTGAATTATGGGGTGCCTATACCTGATTTATGTGCGTTTTTTTCAAAAACACACATTAAGTTTGATTTGCATTCCTTAATGAATCAAACCCGTTGTGTATAGACTACTGCTTATCTGTCTCCGTGGTTGCTATTCCGCTGACGTGTCATATAATGGGGCAGCTGGTGGCTTAGTGGTTTGCACTTCTGCCTCACAGCACTGGGGTCATGAGTTCAATTCCCGACCATGGCCTTATCTGTGTGGAGTTTGCGTGGGTTTCCTCCGGGTGCTCCGGTTTCCTCGCACACTCCAAAAACATACTGGTAGGTTAATTGGCTGCTATTATTGCACTTAGTCTCTCTCGGTCTGTGTGTGTGTGTGTGTGTATGTGTGTTATGGGATTTAGATTGTAAGCTCCAATGGGGCAGGGACTGATGTGAGTGAGTTCTCTGTACAGCGCTGCGGAATCAGTGGTGCTATATAAATAAATAAATGGTGATGGTGATGAAAAGCTCAGCTCTCCTTCTGTGTCTGGACATTACTTTCCATTCCATTAAGCTACTGCCTTTCCTATGCCCCTGCTTTTATCAGTACTTGTGTTGCTCCACACTGCCACAGCAGTATTGGCCAAACACTGGAATTACAACGTACACATGACTTTGTGGCTCACTATACTACTGAATACCCTCTACTGCCAAGAGTAGCATTCTTCCTGTTCCATCATTCATATCTGCTACATCAGTATCCTATTGGTGCATCATCCATCCCCGTGTTACCAGGAGTGGTATTTTCAGGTCAGTTTATTATCTTTGCTTATATTAAATTGTGCCAACTTACACCTGTTATCGCTACTTGAGATTAAGTCCTGGGGACAGCCAAGTACCGGCGAACATATCAAGTTCCATGGTAATGGGGTTGCTATAGGTGAAGCTTTCATCAAGATTGGTTCTGATAGCTTAGCAAGTAAGGATTTTGCGACACTTCCATATTGTCACAGTCACTGGTGTTGATGCTGTATGCGTTGTTCTTGGACAAACTGCTTCACAAGTCAGATGTATGGTTAAACGGTGATTATCTTTTCTGCATAGTATAGGGTACATGCATATTCAACTGCACTTTTGCCATCAAATAGCAGTGAATACGTAAAAATACGTTCAGTGTGTATTTTCGTGTTTATTTTTAATAAAAATGAATATGAATATTGCTCACCTGATCAAGTTTAATTTGTACAGCAAAGGGGTGCAGCGTTTCTATTGGGTTTGTGTTTTTGGGAGGTTTGTTTTCTTGACTGGCGTTTACGGTGATGCGGCGTTTCTACACAAAAATATGGTAAGCACTTTTATACAAATATAATTTAAGGTCTCCAAAAAGACAATGATCGGCAATATCCAGTTCTACCACTAGGTGTCAGACTATGATCTCATATTATATACTTGCTCTGTAGGGAGATATAAGATCAGTGATGAGCAATCTAATACACTGGGCCGTAACTATGGCTGTGGGAAAGGGGGGGGGGGGGTGGAGGGGCTGAAAATTTTACATTAATATGGTTGCACATGAGGGTTTTCATAATGTAAGACAAATAAGTATTACTAGGTATAACCAACAAATTTGCTGTGACTTGTGGGTAACCATATTTTCAACCAGACTTTCAATGTTATGTGAAAGATTTTGAAAGTTAGGTATAAGGCTGGAACAGGCACATCGCAATTCTGAACAGAAGTTTCTATTTGTCAAACTGTTGCTCTTGCGATTCTCTGCAAGAAAAAGAAAAATGTTTATAACTGGGACAAACATTTTTTTTTTTAAAAAAAAAAAATTCGGTTTGCAAGCCCAAAAAGCAGCAACCCTTGTCATGAGATTTATTCTCCAATCTGATTATTCTCTATCTGATTTTATTTTATTTCTGTCTTATAAAATGACATACGGTATTAAAATATTTACACTATTTTTGCACACATTATTTGACTATATCATCTCAAATTAAATATAAAATGAAATAAATGATGTATTTTATATCTTATTTAGAACTTATGCTAACAAATAGCCTTCTTCGTAAGTATTAATCTTAAGCATTGTACTATTGAGATCCACTGGATTTATTTCACTAAATGTGTGGTTTCTATACTTATAGTATATAATAAGGACACAATATGTACCTGCTTGATAACTTGTGATCAGAGTTAAGTAAACAACCAATCTCTTTCTGCTTATTATACCTTTGTGTCTGTTATTATTCTATCTATGTGTCAGTATATTATATTATTGTACAACTGAATCCAAGTTTAAGTGAAAATAAAATTCTTCATCTCATACAATACTGTAAGATTTGATAGAACCTATGTCTCCTCAGTTATATTATCATATAGTGAAGTGGTTGGGGTAGCAGAGGTGTAGCGTGGATCCATGGCACCTGGAGCAATTACATGAAACGTCGCCCCCTTCCCAGTAGTGAAGTGCGCCAGTGAAAGGGCATGGCCAGCGAGTGGAGACAAGTTTGAAATGGGAAAAAAAATTTTTTTGTTTTTTGTGACAAACATCAGCTGAAAGAAAATAAAGTTTTCACTGTCAGGTGGATTATTAGTTGAACTCTGCTCTTTGTGCCTTCATCATCGCCATTCATTTATTTAGCGCCACTGATTCTGCAGCGCTGTACAGAGAACTCATTCACATTGGTCCCTGCCCCATTGGAGCTTACAGTCTAAATTCCCTAACACACACACAGACAGAGAGAGGGAGAGAGAGAGACTAGGGTAAATTTTTTGATAGCAGTCAATTAACCTACCAGTATGTTTTTTTAGAGTGTGGGAGGAAACCGGAGCACCTGGAGGAAACACACACAAATACAGGGAGAACATACAAACTCCACACAGATAAGGCCATGATCGGGAATTGAACTCATTACCCCAGCGCTGTGAGGCAGAAGTGCCAACCACTATGCCACCATGCTGCCCATGTTCACTATCCTGAAAGTCAATGGAGAGAAAGAAATATTGGAGAGCATGAGAAGGGGTGAAGATGACAGGGGGGGGGGGGGAGTGAGATGGAAGGGGTTGGGTACTAACTGATGCTTAGATATCCGACACAGTAAATTCCTACAAAATAAAGATGATTGTAATAAACCCGATAATAAGGAAATGCAGACTCAACTTAAAAAAGACATGGGGCTAGATTTACTAAGCTGCGGGTTTGAAAGAGTGGGGATGTTGCCTATAGCAACCAATCAGATTCTAGCTTTCATTTATTTAGTACCTTCTACAAAATGACAGCTAGAATCTGATTGGTTGCTATAGGCAACATCTCCACTTTTTCAAACCCGCAGCTTAGTAAATCTAGCCCATAGTTTCTTACACAAACACAGTTCCTCCAACATATTGACACTGCTTCAGAAATCAATACATTTCTAATACAGCAATGCAACATGATATAAAAAAAATCAGTACAATTGCAATGATATGATTTAAATAAATATCTACAATAAGTTATTTCTACATGTTCCAGCCACAGCCTGGTAGTGGGAAGCAGTGAAAATCAACCCCCAATCTCCTGGATTGTTTGAGACTGTGAGTAAAATTTCTACTGCCATTGCTTCACTAAAGACAGTAAAGTGGAAGCACAGAGTGACCACAGCATATTGTCTATCAGTCACCGGAATTCTCTCTAAAATCCTAAATTCTATTTATTATTGGTCACTAAGGTGATCTCCCTATTGTATAATGGTACAGTTCATCCTACTGAGGGAACCAGGACCCACAATTTATATTACACAATGCTGTAGACACTAACATGTGCCTGTCAGGGAATATTTTTGAGGATCAGGACATAATTTGAACAAGAGAGGAAATATGAGTCCGGGGACTACTGAAAACATGGGAGATTAGTTGGATTTAATGTTCAGTACACAAAGAGCAATATCGCACTTAAATTAACTGAATTACCACAGGAGAAAAAGGTTAATTTGCAATGTGTTCATAGTTCAGTGTACATCATCATCTCAGATATTTGAATGTAGTGTTCCAAGGCAGTTTCAATATGTTCTGCTTCAGAACATGACAACATGCCCACAAAGGAAAAAGATGCCCAATTTAAAATTAACATAAATCTTTCATTTAATGAATAATAAAACAGTTTTGATTTTTTAAGCATGACTTGAATGACAATTATAAAAATGCCTAACAAAATTAATTCCATACGTTCCTTATTCCTTCTGTTACGAGTCGCGGCGGCTCAGTAACCTCTGCAACTCGCTCCGGCCCCACAGACGCGTCCCGACCATCGCCATGACGATGGTCGGGACACTTCTCCATTACCACTGTGACCTGGCAAGCCGGGCGCATGCGCTCGCCCACTGTATCCCCAGCTGGGGAATATTATTGAGCTGACTTACCTGCTGGTGATTGGTCCTCCTGGGTATATTAGGCAGGGAGAGCCTCTTGCCTCCCTGCCGGTTATAGCTCCTGCTCTGTGCCTACATACCTGCTCCCTTCTCTACTCCACCTCTCTGACTTCTTGGATTAATGTTGCCATGTATGACCTTGGAGCGTGTACTGGACTCTGCAATATTGCTTGTGACCCCGACCTCTGCCTGTTACCTGGACTCTGCTATATTGCCTGTGACATCGATCTCTGCCTGTTACCTGGATTTGCTGTTTGCCGCCTGCCCTGAGCTTTTGCCTGGACCACACTACCGCTGCCTGCCCTTGACCTCGTTTGGACTTTGCTATTCTACCACCTGGCCCTCTCCTGCGCTACGGTAGTGTTATAAACTTGTACTACTTTGAGCTTAAGACCTGGGGGCATCCAAGTACCTGTGAGCACGTTCAGCTCTACGGGAAAGGTGGCTGCAATAGGTGAAGACCTCTGTAACCTGTTCTACAAGTTTATGACACTTGCCGTCAGCCCTAACACCTTCATATTAATATTACCTTTTAAATTATGGACTTTTTGCAAACTGGATGTAATGAACTCTTTTATTTTCCCCTATGATTAACCATATCAATTATGTTACATTCTACCTTTAGCAATAAAGTTATACTTCCTTTGTGTGCATAACATACACATAATACAACCACAAACATAAAATAGCAAAAACACATAGTAAGCTTACAGGGCCTGATTCAGAGTGAAATATATGCCTTTTTGTCTAGCGTATCTTTTTACGTTTTTTTGTACAGTGCATGCTCATACAGTGAACTACACAACTGCGGCTATTGAGACCTGTGACTTTTTGGCGCTCATGACTTCTTGCGCCTGAAGATTGAATATATAAATAAATGATGATGATGAATGTACAGCAATGCAAGGCAATGTACAGTAAGGGCATGTTCGAATATTTGTATATGGCATCATACATAAAAATTCTTCTAGAAGCTTCTGACCAGTCTAACAGAAGCTGAAACTAACCGCCTGCGCTGTCCATTGATAGTTAACCCCAAGTCATAGGCAATGTCCCTTTTTATGCCCAGTCAGATTTCCACAGTGATGTAGGCTGGCTACTGGGAGGGCGGTAGATTGCTGTCTTTGTCCATATTGGCATCCCCTTTTCTTATGGGCTGGCACCGAAGATGGTCCCATATTCACATATTAGGGAACCACTTGCTGTGGTGGGCTTGAAGCAAGGACAGATGGATGAAGGGAATGCCAGATAGTAGAAAGTTGTCATAATATAGACAGGAGATGGTGGGAATGAATAAGGGTTGACACTTGGTTAAGAAAATTGTGTATTCTAGTAATATTTTGAATGTAGAGTCGATAGGACTGCAAATTACACTGGACATCAAGAGATAAGCAGATGGCAGAGGCAAGGGTGACAACAAGTCACCTGGTTTGACTGAATGAGGAGATTGTGGTGTTATCGACTGTGAGAGAAATTGTGGCATTAGTGGCTTTGTGAAGAGGGAAGATGATAAACTCTGTTTTGTATTTGTTGAGCTCTAGGTAGCATTGGGATAATCATGTAGAAACAGCAGAGAAATGGTCAGATGAGATCATATATAAGGGGAGAGGTAAGGGTCAATTTGGAGACTGGACCAGGGTGAGCGATAAATTACAACAACATGAAGGTGATGTGGAGAAAAGACACACACGGTGTGGATTTCAAAGAAAGAAAGAGAGTGGGACGATTCTAAAGGTATGATTGTGAAGGTGCAGTGTGGAGAAAGTAGGATGCCTACTCCGTCACCTCTTCTGTCTCCAGGTGTGGGAGTGTGGATAATGTAGTGTAACACCCCCCTAGTGGTGTTTTAGTTAAACCTTTACCTCAGTGAATTCAGGAGGGGTCACCTAGAGGGTAAGCTAATAGTTTATGAAAAGTTACATAAACAGGTTACCATGGTGATAACCCAGCCCAGCCTGGAGACTGAGGGAGAGGAAGGAGGGGCTGTCATTAAGGGGGGATAGGAACTGAGAAGAGAGACAAGAGGAGAGTGGTAGCTGGGGACCTGGGGTGGAAGCTCCCAGGCTCCCCCAGCATTCCCTGGAAGTCTGAGCGTGGTGACTGAGCCAGGGCAAGGAATGTGTGCCCTGGATGAGGGGGAGAACTCCATGCCACTATAGAGAACCCAAGAGAGAGGGGGACACTTTGCATGGAAGAGGCCCTGGAGTGAGGGCTGCTACAAGAGGCCTGGTAGCTGTAGTGTCAGATCCTGAGGCTGAGAGTACACAGAGTGACGTGTCAGAGCACAGGAGACATCATCCCCGCAAAGGAGGGATGAGCTGCAGTTAAGAGGTACACAGAGTGTGTCAGAGCTGCATGGAGGAGAGGCTGCCTGCCTATTAGCATCCATGCATGTGCCCCTGCAGAAAGGGTGATCTGCAGTGAGTATGGAGTGCAAGAGACATGTAAATTATGTTATTTAACATCTGGATAACATTAAGAACTGTGCAGGAGGAGTGATAAGATATTTGCAACCATATTCGTATTGCTCATTAAGAACTGTGCTGGAGAGAGTAAGGAGATGTATATATTCTGCAACCATTATGATTATCGTGCTGGAGGAAGAGTGTAAATAAAAGTTCAGTTTGTTATAGAGATGGTCTGGCGCCCAAATTATTGTGACTTCTATTACACTGCACCAAAGTGACATTACCTGTGTCCCACTAACTACAAAGAAACACCTGCATGTGCAGGGACCCCCTGATCATTTACACCCATGCCCATCAGCTAGCCAGGGCTTGAGAAGGAGGTGCACTGTGTACCCTTTGCACCCCACACTACACACAGTGACAGGGGGTTACATAATGGCGCCCAACGTGGGGCTCAAGCACAACAGATGGAGAAAGTGCTGGCAGGACACAGGGACTGAGTGCAGTGTGCCCAGCCGGAGTAACACCCTTGGGACACCATGTCTGACCGTCTCTAGGTGCCCAGGAGACCAAGGGTAATGAGGAGAAGGTGAAGCAAGCTGTTTGCTGAGTAGTTCTGTCCGGGACAGTATATGGAGCAGCAGTGTGCTTGTTGCTGAGACTTGTAGTGCCACTTAACCCAGCTGAGTGGGAAGCAAAAGAAGAAAAGGTTCAACGTGTGAGGTGTAATTATAATGCAGTCTGTATATTGCCTTTCCTGAGGATTTGGGGAAGCAAAGAGAGGCAGGCTGTGCAAGTGACGTCTGTATATTGCCCTTCCGGAGGATTAGGGGGAGCAAAGAAAGGCAGATCGTCCACGTTGGAGAGAAAGGGGGGGAAGACAACCCCGCTGGTCAAATGCCACCCCTGCATATATTGCTGAGATGTATTTGTTGGGAGGGGCCCACGAGAGCCACCTGTCTCTTTTTGACCCAGGAGGGGGGAGACATGGGCAGGCATGGGCAGGTGCTACATTGCTTTGGCATAAAGCCATGTTTAAATGTACATTGAAAGAAAACAGGACACC
>NC_134405.1:309471146-309571146 GCF_038048845.1 Mixophyes fleayi | reverse complement strand
AGAGGATAAACTACATGTTACTGGGGCAATTATACGCGGGTCTGGGCCCCTCTGATACACCCTATAGGGCCAGGTCACATGGGTGTTTTAGAGCACCTAATATGGTGAATAGGCAACAGTCTTTTCCCATGTCACCCTTGCTGTCAGATCACTATATGCAGAGTTTCATTCTGTATTCCTGTCTCCTTGTGATATATACATGTGAAAGAGCTACTTAATTATATATCAAATATTACTATATATGCAAAGGAACTTGTCAAAAACTGAATGTACTTGAAATGCTCTTCAAACCATTGTCCCATAGATTGTAAGCTTGCGAGCAGGGCCCTCTTACCTCTCTGTATGTATTATCCAGTATTGTTTAATTACTGTTTGTTCCCAATTGTAAAGCTCTACGGAATCTGCTGGCGCTATATAAATAAATAAATAAATGATGATGCTCTGTATAGCATGAGCGGGAGGGGAGAGACTCTGTGGCTTATTGTCCTGGAGGAAACAAGACGCTCATGGAGAAATACAAGGGACAGTTGCTTGTTCTTCATTTGTTAAAGTGTTTGTCATTTTGCACAACTCCACCATCCCCCCCACCATAAAAAGCAACACAAAAACACCCTGCCTGGAGGCTAGTGAAACTGTCCTCTATTCTGCAACTGCACCTTCCTTGCTTCTGGGCTTTAAAAAGTGCAATGAGGATAAAGGGTGTGGAAGTCCATACTCCAGGCTGTATATTTTTTTGTAGAAAAGCCCATTTGTTCCAAAATACCTTTTCATATAGAATCCAGTTCTATTTTTGCACCATATTTTATCTTAACTTGTCTGACTAGAGGAAGACTACAGGCTAAGCGAGCTCAGAAGTGGTTTGGTTGTTATATTTAAATTTCAGTTAACATATACTTTTTAATTGCTCTTTAATTGCTCCCTGCAGTTTAATATTGTCTGGAATCCAACAATTAGACTATAGATTTGTTTCAATGTGCTTTAAACATGTCCGTTGTACTGGGTTTTTGGCAGGGTACCCGACTGTTTGTCAGAGATGAATTGATAACTGTTCTATGCTGCCAGTGTGATTGACAGGGTCTTAAACGAGATGAGACAGACCATAAATATTTTGTTTTCCCCGTATAAAAGGTGCTTTCAGCGTTATTTACTGAATGCGTACAATGGCAACACAGTGGCTGTTGAGTGAAATTAGAAATATGTGTATATGTTTCCATAATTATCCACGTAAAATAACTAGATAAACTGTAGAGATAAAATATTACAGCCTCTAGATAGCAGACATTGTATTGTACTGTATGAGGCTCCTGCCTATCTCTTCTTTTATTCAGACAAGCATTTTGTTATCCATCCATCTATTCATAGCCTGTGTTACCTGTCCTGTGGAAAGGTGTATCTTACGTCACCCACCTCAACAAGCTGAGGACAGAAATCACAGACCCTGTTCCTGAGTTACCAGACATTGCTGCTTGTGTGTTACTGTATGCATACCTCCCACTTGCTCCGATTTAGGCGGGACAGTCCCAGTTTGAGGACTCTGTCCCGCCATGCAGATTGTCCCCGATTGGATCAGAATGGTGGGAGGAATGTGTGAATCCAATTAATTACACCCAGTGGGGATCGGCTGTTGTATGAGCGAAACAATTGGTTGCAAGGGGCTGCCAAGTTATTGAGAAGCACAATAAAGGCCTGCAGGGGTATGGTCACCTCCCCCCAATGATATAGCCAACGCCCCTGTTTCATGGCCAAGCGCCATCACCCTCTCTGTCCCGATTTGGACACAATGTTGGGAGGTATGTGTATGTGACATTAACGGTTCTATTGAGTCATGCTTTCGCCGACTGCTGTTCTTCCAGCTGAGATGCCTACAGAAGTCAAAATTTGGAAATTGCAGAGTTCTCGCCCCTTTTCTTGCTGATAGCATATGGAAGAGTGTGTTTTGTTCACTATAAGTTCTCCTTAACACCAATTCATCATAACCCCTAAGTCCTCAGTCAAACCTACCTTAACTACATTATGGGCCCCCGGGCAGTGCACTGGGGCCCATATATATATATATATATATATATATATATATATATATATATATATATATATATATATATATATATATATATATATATATATATATATATATATATATATATATATATATATATATATATTAGTGTAAAAAGAAAATATGTATGTAAAAAAACAAAGTGATTATATGTGTATAATCACCTTTTTTTACATATATATATATATATATATATATATATATATATATATATATATATATATATATGGCCCCCCTTAATTTACCTTAAGTCCAATCCCCTTCTCTTCTTTTTTTCCACGCTGTGCTTGCAGTGAATGATTCACTGCGAGCACGGAAGAGGGAGCCGGATTGCCAGCTGACGTGACCGCAAGGTAAGTATTTTCTTCTTTTTTTTTTTTGCAGGATTTTTTTTTCCAGTGCTGCCTCTTACGGGCCCCCGGGCACCTGCCCATTGTGCCCAATGGAAGAGATGGCCCTGGATTGAATATAATACTATGAAAACATCATATCACATGGGTGACCTGGTTTTGGGTTAAGTAACTGTAATGCCCTTTTACAAGGAAAAAAAAACAGACAAACCATATATTTCCCTATAATTCTAGTTTACTTTCATCTACCAAGGGGATTGTGAGTCGGGTCTATGGGATTTTTGAGTGGCTTAATGAAGTCGCAAAGTGTTTTTCCATCACCTGTCCTTGAAAGGAACGAAAAACCCTGAAGAACACAAGTTTTGAAACAGGAGGATTCCTTCATTTGCTGTTTTATTATCAAAACATTTGTTCTCCATGGGTGTCGTCCTCTAATCCTACTCCTGGCAGACAAATCTGCGGCAGATTGTTCAGACAGGGGGTAACCTTCAGCGCCTCTGAAGCGAGCGTTGTCATCTCTGTAATGACACTTGTTTTATCCAGGATTGAACACATTTTCTGTCCCAATACATATGAATGAGCCCATATTAATATTTAATAATAGCAATATTTAATAGGCAAATACTGTAAGCTGTCCCAATAAATATTTATTAATCTTGAATACAATAGTTCTTGCTTTTTTTTAGTCCGAGAGATTTGCAAACCATTTTATTTACGTCCAAGTGTGTTTTATTGTCTTCTGATTATACAGTATATTTCCATTTTATAATAATCTGAAAATGTTTAATTTCAGTTGTGTGGTACAGGTAGCAACACCTGCTTTAGAAGTACATATTTAAAACTATAGCCCAATAGGTGTTCCTTACCTTTGTCAAAACAAATGATTTTAGGGACACTCCACAGTGAAATGCAGGACAGTATTTTTTATATAAATGCCATTTTCCCCTGTTTTTAAAAGCATTTTTTTACCATCAGTACTGAAGTAGCAACTTATTTCAATATCTTGTTTGTGGCTTGAATTCTGCATTTGAATGTCAATTACTGAGGCTAGATACACAGTGAAGAATTTTCCGACCGACGCGTTATGTACAACAATTTTACGAACGGCTAAAGGTCCGATCGCTGGAGCGATTTATGCGCACACACTGACACGATTTACCTTCAGACCCGTGCTCTTCATCTGGTCCTATAGTCATTTAGAGAATGACAGCACAATAGTCATTCATTCCTGTCGCACGGATTGAAACCGCCTTGTTACAGCTATTCACATGTCCTTACAAATTTTGTTAGCTGTAGTGATTCTGATACAAAATTTTAGTCTCAGAACGAACAAACTATTCCACCTACAGCACTCTGTACATTTAAGTCACCGGGACATGTTCATTGCAAGCATCGGCTGAAAAGAGCAAGGGGTATTTTTACTAAACTGCGGGTTTGAAAAAGTGGAGATGTTGCCTATAGCAACCAATCAGATTCTAGCTGTCATTTTTTAGAATGTACTAAATAAATGACAGCTAGAATCTGACAGTGGCGGCTTGCCCAGATTGCCTCCCCCCCCCCCCCCCCCCTAAACGGTAGCTCACTATACTTATATTCCAGGCAGCTGGCAGGCAGGGAATCCTGTCGGGCCACTCTGTGTTTCAACACAATCAGTGCGACAGAGCAGCATACTCTGCCTGCCTGTCGGTTGCTTTGAACATAAGTATAGTGAGCTGCCGCTGGATGCCCACTGCTTCTGTTAGTACAAAAGGGGGCAGGACACAAATCATTTTCCCTGCAGAAAAAAAATTCTGGATCCATCCTTGGAATCTGATTGGTTGCTCCACTTGAACCTGTAAACTCTATGGAGATCGTGAGTGCATACATACTACATGTTTGGAAGTTGATTGGAACAAGATTGTCTTTAAATTTGGTTGGTCGTACAGTTTAACAATCAGCACTTTAGAACGATTGTTGTTCATCGTGTGAGTATACACACTAACAACGTGAGATGTGGCTGAATGGTCGTTTACGATAATCGGCTGAAAAACCTCCAGTGTGTACCTAGCCTAACCCTGCATGTAATACTATCATCGGGAACATCCGCAAAGTATATTGTGAGTTTCCTCCAGGTGCTTCAGTTCCCTCCTACAGTTCAAAAACATACTGGTAGGTTAATTGGCTTCTCATAAAAATTGACACTTTTATTCTCTTACAGCACTGTGTGATATGATTGGTGCTATATAAATAAACAATTATAATCCCACTTGAAGAAATTTTCAAAATGGTTAAGCCAAATTTTCACTTCTTTCCAATCTTGGTCACTAGGGAACGTGTCTTAAGTGTTCCACGTAGAATTCCCAGCATCATTTTTGTTCCCTGTTGTACCCTATCCACACGACATTGCAGAATCAATTGACCATGGTCTTTCCCGCTCTATTCATAGACCATAAATTCTGCAAAATGTGAATTTATAGACCTGGTGCGTCATCGCCACACTTTGAAATGATGAAGAGGATCTCGGGAGACTTCATCACTGGAGCGTTGCACCTCTGTGATATGACCTGTTCCACTGCTACATTTGAATCATGTGAAATTTCGCTACAGCTTTGCTCATATCTAAAGTTAAGAAACATGAACTGGGAGGTCACCCCCTGTGTACATTCCCACATAGCACTCACTGCTTTTGTGGTGCTATGCAAGGAGTGTGTTCTATGCACTGGGTTTGATCCTGGTTCTCCCTTTCAGTGATAAAAATCCCCTAATACAGAACACATCCCCACTCTTCTCACCTGTAAGAGCTGTTATATAAGCTTACTATATTTGGAAATTCCCATGGTTACCTTGACATAATATGTAACACTCATCCACTATGGGAATACTAACACCAGCATTGAAGTTGTTAGATGGTAACAGGATATTTGTGACGCTACATGTTTAATTATAAGTCTCTAAAACATAGGAACAGTTTAGTGTATTATCAAGAGTATAAACTGCTTTGTGACATTAAAGATGTGTTTCAGTATTGTGTACCTTCACTGGAGCTGGAAAGAGGCTTACCAGCATCAGTTGTTCCTCAATGAACAGTATAGAATGCATATCATTCCTGATTATTTCCCATTGTATTGTCTGACTTAAGTAATTGATGGTTATTGATGTTAAATCAATTATTTGATGTAACAAGTGAAGGAGTGTGAAGCACAGTGGCCTAGTGGTTAGCACATCTGCCTCACAGTACTGGGGTCATGAGTTCAATTCCCGACCATGGCCTTATCTGTGTGGAGTTTGTATGTTCTCCCCATGTTTGCGTGGGTTTCCTCCAGGTGCTCCGGTTTCCTCCCACACTCCAAAAACATACAGGTAGGTCAATTGGCTGCTATCAAAATTGACCCTAGTCTCTTCCTCTCTGTCTGTCTCACACTCTGTCTGTCTGTGTGTGAGTGTGTGTCTATATATTAGGGAATTTAGACTGTAAGCTCCAGTGGGGCAGGGACTGATGTGAATGGGTTCTCTGTACAGCGCTGCGGAATTAGTGGCGCTATATAAATAAATGATGATGAAGTGTATAAGGAGAAATTGATCATTTAGACCAGTATATGTGCAGTGTTACTTACCATTGACTAAAGCTGCCGGTACACTGTCACTCCATTTTTAAGTTCGTTTTTAAAGTAACTTGGCCATAAAATCAAAGAGAGCCAAACACAGCCCCCAGTTCTGTTCAACATCTGATAAGAAGCCGATCAAGACTGTCAGAATGTGTTTGATGACCAACTGAAATCTGACAGTGTGCGGTTATTGGGTCTGATCATCGGGATGTGTGTGTCTGCCTGTGTAGCCTTTGACCTTCTTTCCTTATTATATTATGTTTTAGCCAATCATTCTACATTGAAGGGGAGATCTCCAACTCCGTAATGGAGTCGGTTTGCCATGGCGGCTTTGCCATCTTAGCAGCTATACAATAAAAGAAGCTACTGTATATTCTGTTCTGTGAAGTTTTCTGAAAGGCAGAAATATGATAATTGCAGATTAGTTTATTAAAGAAATTATTTGTTCCCCTAATACCTATTATGTGTGTTACTTATTATTTTTCACTTTCTTTCTGCTAAATACAGGTGTATTTGGGCAAGAATCTGCCTTCCAGAACTCAATCGGCTGTTCCGCCACAGCTAATTGCTTCTTTAATCGCCTCGTCTCCTCCTGGGTTGCAATCATGAAATCTAATTTGTTCATTTTCACACTTATATTTAGCTTACCTGCTGTTTATTGAAATAGAAAAGGGGGGGGGGGGGAAAGACTCAGGCTGGCAAACAATGCAAATTGCCCCAGGTAACTTGTTTTATTTAAAAAAAAAAAAAAAATCCTGCTTGTCTTTCTTTTTTGCACAGCATAGAAATGCAAATAAGTCCTATTTTTCCTTCTTGGAAACTTTTCTTGCTGCATAAAAATACATTATTTTTCTTCAGGAAAGCATCCTGGCGTTGTAGGTTTTTTTTTTAATAGATGACACTTGATTTGTGTTGATAGACTGAACAGGAAATTGCCTTCCATGTGTAATGGAATTAAATCCAGTTAATTCTGTGGAACGTTGCATCAGAATGATCAGCTCTTAAGGTGAAAATCTTTGATAAATAACTCTTGTGTAGTAATGTGGCTTAGGATGGAAATTAGCTGATTCCATCCTATGGTGATTTTTAACTGACACTGCACTTCTGTCTACTTAGCATTAATACAGCAGGCAAAATATCCTTGTACGCAGAACGTCTTATTAGAAAATGAACTGTATTTAAAATGCCCCTGTGTCAATGTGTTGTATACCTTTTTTTTTTTTTTTTTCTTTTACATGTACTCTGCCCAACTGATAGTCTCGGAATCTTGAGTAGCCAAAGTTCTAGAATGACAGATGGGGCCCTCACCCCATACTTGTAATTGCTGGGGGTCCTTTATGTGGTGAAACCGCATCCTGTGCTGGAAACGCTGTCTTCCCCATCCCCGTAACACATAACGATTAGTCATTAAATACCTCAATGTTGTTTCTGGTTCCTGCTGAATTGTATGACTGCATTCTCATCATTATCGGTTTACCTTACAAAATGGCTGCCCCCATGCTGTGTTCGTAAAATAAAGTAAAAAAACAGATCTATTGAGAAACACATGTAATGGAAAAATAAAATGGAATTTTCCATTTTGCTTTTCAATAACCTTTAAATCTGATTTCCTGTTTGGTATACCAGAGTGCTGGTATTGTGTCTAGCTCATCAGCTGTGTGTTTTGTTTTGGGGGGTTTTTACTGGCAATTTAAAAAAGTTACTCATGTCCAGATTTGTATTTTGTTTTATTGTGAAGTAGCAACATTTCTCAAAGATAAAAGGAATAGTTGGTTCAAGTGCAAACAAGAGAGTAACTTTTGCAAGCCAAGGTTTTAAAACTCTTTTTACATCTAAAAATACTGCTGTCATTCTTACGGCGGTGCAGTGTATTTTTACTGGTGTGTTTTTTTTATTATTTTTTTTATTTCTGATACATGAAAATATGACTTTGTATTTGCAGACCAGTTGCTTGACATTAAGTGTGTAGTAAACCTGCTCTTACCGTGGGTTACCTATGACTAGTGGTCAGTCTGCGATATTGTGCGGGTGTAGATGAGGTCCTTCAGGTGTTCAGCTCAGATGTACATAGACACCGTGTAACCAATGCATGCGCGTCCTATTGTGCGGGTGTAGATGAGGTCCTACAGGTGTTCAGCTCAGATGTACATAGACACAGTGTAACCAATGCATGCGCGTCCTATTGTGCGGGTGTAGATGAGGTCCTACAGGTGTTCAGCTCAGATGTACATAGACACCGTGTAACCAATGCATGCACGTCCTATTGTGCGGGTGTAGATGAGGTCCTACAGGTGTTCAGCTCAGATGTACATAGACACAGTGTAACCAATGCATGCACGTCCTATTGTGCGGGTGTAGATGAGGTCCTTCAGGTGTTCAGCTCAGATGTACATAGACACCGTGTAACCAATGCATGCACGTCCTATTGTGCGGGTATAGATGAGGTCCTTCAGGTGTTCAGCTCAGATGTACATAGACACAGTGTAACCAATGCATGCACGTCCTATTGTGCGGGTGTAGATGAGGTCCTACAGGTGTTCAGCTGTGATGTACATAGACACCGTGTAACCAATGCATGCACGTCCTAGCGGTTTACATTTTTGGAGGTCACTGCTGGGGGTATGTTTCTGAAATTCTGCATATACAGAAACATTATAGCGAATACAGAAGCCACAATAGTTTTTTTTTTTTCTCCACTGACTTTTTAAGGAAAGGACAATAAGTCTTGTACAGGGTAATCTGCTTACTTGCTGTTTTGGACTTGGAAAGGAAATAGAATAAAGGTAAAAAACAGCAGTGCTGTCTGTCTGGTAATTAGTCTCAGACACACACATCCTGAGTTACATATATAAAAGTGACTGTCTTTTCGCACAGTTTACCAGCAAGTCATATATAGATAGATCATACTTGCCAACTTATGGCAAGTATGATCCGGGAGCTGCCGAGAGGAAGTGGGCGTGCAGGGGGCGGAGTGCTGAAAGTCGAGTAATTTTGGCCCCGCACTCGTGACGTAATGATGCAAAACGCGTTATTTTACAGCGGGGGCAGGGCCAAACGCAGCGATTCACCGGGAATCGCGGCGATTTGGACCAAATTCAGCCCGATGCAGTAGATTGCCATACTCTCCCGGGAGTCTGTGAGACTCGCCCAAAATGCGGGAGTCTCCTGGACATTCCGGGAGAGTTGGCAAGTATGCATTTAAGCACATATTTCCAAGGTGATGTCAGGTAGGGACGAGTACTAAGGAGGGGGCTTTATCTTCCATATCCGATTACCTTGGAATCGTACTGTGCAGATCCAATGGGAGCATGATCTGCTTATAATGTTGTAGAGATCTCACTAGTATTGGTGGAGAATACAAGAAAGGGGGCGATTTGATCCATTTAATTTAACAAGCAAGGTGCTAGTGGTGGAGTTTGAGAGCATTACATGTGGACAAATCTTTACACATTTAGGGGCAGATTCAATTGTCCAGTATGTTCCTAAGAACCTTTTTACCGATATTATATTAAAAAGCGTAACGTGTATTTTTGGTCGTACCTCTGTAGGGTGCAAGCGATAATCAGCGTTTGCTCTGTAAAAAAAAATTCACGTTGGGTGTCTCGTGGCTGTTCCGGAGACACCGAACGCAGATTTTTTTATTAATTGAATTTGCCCCATTTGGAAGGCAAATCTCAAACTGGCATAAACCACACAATATTGTAAAACATACTTGGGGTTCTTGGACTCATTTCCAACAAGGTGTGCAGACTTTTGAGAAAATGAGTGGGGGTCAGTGTCGCCGTTCCCATCTTTTTGTGTTCTAAAATTTTATAATACAGCAACAGTTGCTCATGCGTCGGCTGGTGCTCCGTGTACAATAGATTTTATTGGTAGAAACAGGCTGCGTAAATAAAATATATAAAGGCATTTATGCGTGTGTGTGTGATCATCATCACCATTTATTTATATAGCGCCACTGATTCCGCAGCGCTGTACAGAGAACTCACTCACATCAGTACCTGCCCCTTTGGAGCTTACAGTCTAAATTCCCTAACACACTCACAGACACAGACATTCTGTGCACACTAAGGTGTGATACTGTACAGTATGCTACCAATGTAAATATGGCAAATGATTCTCTTGTGCTTTTTAAAACCTGCCCCGTACATACTGCTCTGTTTCTCTCTGATAGACATGGTTATGTCACTGAAAATTGCAATATTTGCCACTTATGAATTTTCTCCATCTTCTGCTGTCATCCCCTCTTGAATTACCGGAAGAGGTGAGTGTATGCCATTATCTGACAGCGCATGTTAACCTATCACCTGCAGTACGTTTGCTTCCTACAAGAGATGGCTAATATAATTATGCCTGAGTGGTTTAATCAAAACTCAGTGACTTGCAGTAAGCTGTCTCCATTGGGTACCCAACAATTTTTAAAGGGACTCATTTATATGTATAGTAATATTTAAACGGATATTTATACAAGTTAAAATGAATCTCTTTTTTTTCCCCATATACAATTTTCCACCATAGTCTTCATTTCTGCTTATTACTGGAATAAATATCTGTACATCTTGTTGTCACTTTTTATTGTGCTGCAAAACAATAGGCGGTTCTTGCACTGCTAATTAGTTGGAGACAAAATCTGCATTTTAATTTTGTAATATTGATAAACAGGTTACTTTACCCTATAAGTAAAATCTTAGAATAAAAAAGGCACTTTCTTCATGTTGGTGTCTAATACATAAATACCCCTAGTGAATACCTTGTATATAATCCTCATGGAATCATGGTGTCCAAATGAAAATGACAGTTCCATTCTCATTGTAAATAAGCCTGTCCCTATAACCACCTCTAATGGGTGGTGGATCATGATCTGTGCTGATGCCTTTCAAACCCTGTGATCAGTAAGTGAAGCTAGGTACACACTACAGAAATTTCGACCAACTTTTTATGCCAAGCAATTTTACATGCGACCGATGGTCCTATCGCTTGGTCCATGGACTGCATACACACTAGCCTTGTTTAGGACGATAAAGGGAAGAGCGGACGTCCTGTTAGCGACTTTTTACAGCCATGTTGTCGTGAGCAATGACTGTAATTTCGTACTCACTGTTGTGGATCGGTCAGAAGTTTCTACACACTACACAGCGGAAACGAGATTGGAACAAAAATATTAAACGGTACGACCAATCAAATGAGGCGATAATCGTCCATTTGGGCAGACTTTCGACCATCGTGTCACTGCACACACTGACCCGACTTTTGAACGAGCGGTCGTATGTCGGCTGTTTGAGCCGATTATTGGACGAAAACAGTGTAGTGTGTACCCAGCTTAAAAATATGTTTCCAAAAGACTTTTTTTTTCTGTATGTTTACCATCTACCCTAAGATTGTAATCGTCATAATTTACTTTTATGCTTTCTAGATCGTATTCTGCGCTCTAATAGATTTTCTCACCTGCAGCTTGCCATAAAAGCATATTAATGTAATACACACAGTCGTAAGGTAGTTATGATAATTACTGATGGCAAATGATGTTCCTGTGTGAGGATAATAAAATGAAAAGATAGGATGATACAAGGATGATACTATGTTTTTATAATTGCATCACATAAATACAAACAAGATGGAAATCTGGTAAGTATCCTACACAGTGGGTAAATGCAACCAGAGTGCATTTGACTTTTCACAACATTTTATGAAAGTAAATATACAGTAAGCATAAAAAATGAAGATGGCTGATTTTTTTATTTTATTTGAGATTTTTTTTTATCATTTATCTATATAGCGCCACTAATTCTGCAGCGCAGTACAGAGAACTTACATCATTCTCTGCCCCATTTGAGCTTACAGTCTAAATTTCCTAACACACACACAAGGACTAGGATCAATTTTATAGCAGCCAATTAACCTACAAGTATGGTTTATGAGTGTGGGAGGAAACCCACGAAAACACAGGGAGAAAATATAAACGCCACACAGATAAGGCCATGGCCGGGAATTGAACTCATGACCCCAGTGCTGTGAAGCAGCAGTGCTAACCACAAAGCCACAGTGCTGCCGACGAGATGGGGGGTAGGGGTGAGAGGGAGCAGTGGTGGAAGTGGGCTAGTATACGGTAGTATGTAATACCGTCACTTCTCCTACTGCCTTCATTGTAAATCTATCATATTACATTAACTAACTTACATTTTCCATACTACCCTCTCTAAATTTCCACTGGGAGGGGAGGGGGTTATTTTATTAAATTGAGTCCAGATAGTCCAGGATTTCTAGAAAGAGGCAGGTGTGTTCCTCAATATACTGCCCATGCACTACATTTCATAGCTATACCATACTTGTTTTGAGGGAAATTATAGTTGGTGGATTCTGATTTTTTCCCAAGTGGATGACACTATTATAATGAAGCACAAATGTAAGATCTGCAGTAAACTGTTTTATTAGAAAAATTAAAACCTGTAGTTTTTCATTGTTCTTGGAGATCATGCCTATTGTGACTAATAAGTCACCTAAGAAGCTTCTATTTTTATATGTAGAACCTGAGAAGGAATTTTGCTTGTATTAATAACTTCCTCTGACACTTTTTTTTTTTTACTAGACTTAAGATGATGTGCAGAAGATGCGTCTGTTATAATGTTCGGGGTCCGTAGCCACGGTCAACAAATAAGTCTCCGTAAATCAGTTTGTCCACCTCGGCTATAATTTCTCAAAACTTTGTTAAATTGAGTGATCACATGGGGGCCAACTGCTTATTGTGTCTAAAAATGCCTTTGTTTTATAGTTACCAGGACTTTGATTTTGGTCCTGATTAATTGCATTATGGAGATGTGTATGTGTCAGTGATGAAAGTAGCCTTGTAATATACTTTGTGTTGCTCTGTGCTTGGTTGTCAGTTGGTTAAACATACAATAATTAGTCTGCCATCTGTGTGCATGTAAAGTTGCTGTAAGAGGTTTCAGAATGTATTTTTGTACTTTGAAGAAGTGAGAATTGAATGTGTAAGTTGCACAGTTAACCTCCCAGGGGGGATACATGCACAATCCATCCCATCACAGTATTGTATTGTCACCTCCAGTTGTTTTACAAGAATTAATTATAGCTGTGAGGCAGTGCTAGGATTTGCACATCATGAAGCATGATTTCCGTTTGTAAACTTTGTATAGCTTATTTACAGAAGTCAAAGGTATGGAAAGGGGCATCACTGTGTCTACACTAAATACAGGACAAGAATACAGGAGCACACTTGTAACAATAAGAAAAATAATATCTGCATATATCATAATAGCTGCACTAAACAAGAAGTTCCTAGTGCACGTTTGAATCAAGTAGCGAATGCCCGTCAACCACAGCAAGGTGACCTTCATTCAGATGGGGGCACACGCTAACAATTTCTATATTGGGGTGAATACCTGTGTTGTATACCTATGTATAAAACGTTTCAAGAGCTTCTCAGGACTGACATTATTAAAGATAAGGTTGTGATGAGGGGGGGGGGTGGTGTTTTCCTCTGCACAACGGACTTCCTGTCAGTAATCCTAATGAAGGACAGTTATCCTCTGTGCAGCAAGTGGCTAGTAATAAACCAATAGCTCATTCAACTATATAGCAAGTATTAATGGAATGTCAAACATCTCAGTGTCTGTTCCTACCCAATGTTGGTGCTGTATCTCAAGGCCCATCTCACTAAATAGATCCACCGGATCTTTTTTTATTGGGTGGGGGGAGTTGGGGCTTTTGAGATGAGAAAAAGGACTCTGCTCACCCAAAAAGAGCAAAACAACAGCATTTTGCTAGGAACATACATGTCATTTCTTGCTAAGGGACCTTAATTCAATTAACTTGAGTTGAAGATCAAGATCTGTCACGCCAGGCCAGGTCACAATAGGCCTAGCTTTTAGTACTTTCAAGAGCACAGTTTTACTGGGATGGCTGGTTGTAAGAGGTGACATTTGTACGGTAATCACAGCTAAAGAGGATCTACTAATTCATGGTCGCATCAGGTCTTCAGTTTATTCTTTAGAATTCTAGCTAACAGTTACCAGTCTCTAGTTCTATATTGTATATGGAATGAAAGCATTCCTCACCTGCAGTCACTTACACTGTGAGGTATAGAAGGTCTGGCAGTAAGAATGTTGTTGAAACACAACTTAATGGGGCTAATGGGTCATCTAAAAGTACTTGTAGTGCACAGGTTTTAACCAAGCTTTTAGACAGCTGTTGTGATAACACAGAACAGTCATGACTGAATCAGAAAACACTTTCAAAAGTTCATGCAGAAGGCAAAGCAGAGATTTCTAAATCATTTAGACAAAAACAACGCAAGTTCTTCCAATACCTTCCGCGTTTTGTTATGATAGAAGGTTAACAGAGGGCAGGAATTGGTCCGAGGTAACATAAACACTGAGGTTGCATGGAAAGAGAAAAGTATTGAGTATAGCATAGTGAATGGGGCTGAGGTTCAGCCAATCAGTGGTGAGCGGTAGGGAGGGGCTATCCCATGGGAAGGATTATAAGGTCAGGAAGTACAGTTAACTCCCTCTTGCCCCGCCCACCCAGGCCCCCTTTTTTTGTATAACGTGTGTTTGTCATGTCGGTTCATCTAATTTTTCTTCCTAAGGGGTTCAGTTGGCGGAAAGCAGCCCAATCAGCGGCCATTAGAACACATTTGAGTGGCGTGTTAGGCACTCTCTCCTAAAGGGATTGGGCAGTTAGTTTGAATAACCCTTTGGGGTTATGGGGCTCCGCTTAGGTGGGCGGGCCTCAGCTAATGAGCCAAATGGGGTAGATTGGCATCTATCACCTAGAAGTGTCCCAACAATTGGGACAGAGTTTACACCTTACGGGTGTGGCATGGGACTAATTGGTCTGCTTATATTTGTCACCTCTTTTCAATAAATTTATTTTTCAATAAATTCCTGAGCTTTCATTTCGCCAAAACAAGTCTCTGTGTCGTTCTTTATAGTGGCAAGTTAACTCTTGTAGGTGTAAGATTAAAAGAAGGGAAAAATGTCAACCGATAAGAGGATTAATACGTTACAGAACACCCACCCAGGCGTTGGCATGACTGAGATTTACCCACTTTAAGGGCCCCGTCTTGTAATCTGGCATGTTTGTTCCTTTATGCTTGCTGAGGAAATCCCTTTTGTGCCACCTTCTCCATATACCTGGTGCATATGGAAGCTCCTAAAGTAGATGGGTTGAGGCACAAATCTCATTTTGTACCTGACATCCCCTCCTTTATGTAATTAATGCAAATTATGCAATCCATTTGGTATCGGGGGCATAATGGCGATGGTAAATTGGAAATGCCACATACTTTGTTCCTGAACACGAAGTGCATGAAAGGTAAATTTCCATTCTCTAAAAAAGTTGCAGCTGCATAAAATATCAGCCGAGAGCCATCCCAATCTCCCAGCAGAGCTAATTAAAATGTTCGCAAGACACCTTTTTATGCTACAATCCATCACCTTGCCGGGAAGGTGCTCTCACTGTAATATCTGCCTCCCTAAAACGCAGTCTTCAGGGATGCTGTAAAAGTTAAGGCACTGGGGAACCGGAAAATGGATCATGGATTTGTAAGTAGCAAGGAAAAATGCATAAACAAATCATTAGAGAGGGGTTCAGGCTTGGATATATTGGAGTTATGTGAAGTGTTTTAACCCTAATTACCTTCATTTAATAGCTGTGTGTTATCTCAAGCTAAGCTTTGTTTCCTGGTGAATCAGGCAAAGAAATAGAGTTGCCTGTTCTGTTGTGAGACTTTAAGAAGCTACTTATGATCTTTCATAGAAAAGTTTGTTCTAGGTGCTTAAAATTAGCCACTTTGTGAAGAATATTCTCCAGATCTCTCACATTTTATAAATAAATGCTGATTATCCATATACTTTCCATTGCATGATTATTATTATTGTTTTCCCCCTTCTAGTTTTAAAATATACATTGTTGCATTATATATGTTGCACTGTTGACATGGGGGTGTGTGTGTATATATAGCGCTGGCTTATTTTTCTCTGGTTTTGTTTCAACATATTGCCTTTTTGTCATAGCAGCTGTCCATCAAGCCTATTTAAGGCACATTTGGGTGTGGCTCACAAGCCAGCCTTTGCTAGATGTAAACCCCTATACCTGGGAGGTGAGTGCATCTGATTTTAACTGCATTTTAATAGTGTTTAAAGCATATAGGTCAGTGTAGGACCTGCATGTAATGAGGTACCCTTGATGTTGGGATGCAGGCTTAAATCTTGAGATCAAAATATGAACCAATACCTCATGTTTTCATTTTGCTAGACACACACAGATATGCAGTTTAAAGGATAAGCGCTGACAACTGTCTTTTTGTTATATATATATATATATATAAATATAGTCAATCTGTCTTCACTAATATTATTCGCTATACACACTCACACACACACACTATATTTGAAAGAGGGTTATAAGGTTTATACTAGGTGCACATATATGCCATTTAAGGGCATTTGTTACTTTTGTTCTTTGTAGAAATTTGACCTCTTCAAGCAGACTAGAAATAGCTAATATCCTATTATGAACATATTATATACTTTGTCTCTCAATATTTAAACTGCAGAGGGATAATGTATGAGATGGGTTTCGGTGCCTTTTAACGACAAACTTCCCCTAAATAAAAATAGTAATGTAAGCTGCTCAGCCTAGGTATGATTATACTGTTTTGTGGTGGTTACAGTATTGAGTCTTGCTATGTCCGCTTCCTCTTCTCTCTTAGCCTTGTATTTGCAGCAGTACACCGCAAGCAGCGGCAGTTATATTCAGGCTTGGCCCCCACCTCTGCCCATTAGGCTGATTGACCCCAGTCGCACTTTTGTATGGTTTAGCCATTTAAGGTAATTGTACTATTTGAAAAATTGCAGGTCTCTGCGCTAGGATCCCCTAAATGATAGGCTGTGCGGATCCTCGATAAAATCGGCTCTGAAAAGAAATCCTTATTACTAGACAACTCGCCTACAATGGCTGTATAATCACAACACACATTTATGATCAGGAAAGCGACAATCAAAAAGAATGGTTCAGTCATTTCAACCTTTCCCGGCAATCTGCAGATGTAATGAGAATTGTTCTTATGAAAAAGATCTATTAATACATTTCAATTATCATGTGTCTGATTTTAAGGTTTTAATCGTTAGTAAAAGATCCGTAGAGAGGCTTTTTTTTTTCCCGTCTGCTGGAAGGTCACTGCTAGATGGTTTATTTATCTATTTTCCAATATGGAATTAATCAGCAGCAGAAGACTGAAGATTATTATTATTTTATTCCTGACCTGTAAGTAAACAGCTTGCTGCCAAAACTCATTAAAAACAAGGGATAGAGAGCAGCACATTGGTAATTAAAACGTTTTCTCATGTGGACAATGCTTTTTCAAATACAAACATATCTCGCACCATGAGAGCGCTTCACCCATGCAATAAATGGGTTTGATTGCAGCAGCATAGGCCGTTCCTGTATTCTGAGTCACTGTCTTCCCTACATCATAGACCTAGGACATTTACATTAAAGTGCTGCGGAGGTGGGAATAAATTTTCTCATTTATACCTAAATGTAACCTTATTTTTTTTTCATATATATACAAGAAGTAAAACAAGTAATAGCTATGGTAGCATTGAATAACACAACTATAAGTGGATTTGATAGTAAATTAAGATATTATTAAAAGTACCAGTAGAAGGTCTGCACTGCACCTAAAAAAAATAAAAGAAACCTTGTTCTGTTAAATGGAATATAATGATAGTTTTGTACCAAGAGTATATGAAACAAGGTATTTATATGTAATAAATAAGAGCAATTGTCTTACAATGAATAAGAGTATAATTACTTGGTGGCCGGTGGATGAATAATATAGAGTGTGCTTAAAATCAGTGGCTCTGTAATAAAATCAAAGTGTTGATTAAAAAACAGTGATCTAAATTTTATTGAAAGCCCTTTGTATGTAAGGATTCTATAATCCCATGCTTGCCTACTTTTTAAATCTGTACTTGGAGATCGGAGTACAGATCATGTGACAGGATGGTAGGAGGGGGCGTGATGATATTACATCACCATAGCCCCGCCCCTACTATAAAATACAGAATTTCAAGGTATTGAATAGCGGGGGGCAGGGTTTAATGAAGCAATTAAGCCCCAGCCCCCTCCCTATTCAATGCTGTGAATTTCGGCATTTTACAGGGTCCGAGAGGTTTGCCTACTCTTCTGGGATCCGGGAGGACTCCCCAAAATTCGGGAGCCTCCTGGAAATTCCGGGTATGTATAATCCTTGGGAAAAATGCTTAATACCTAATTAAAAAGAACATTCATCTTGAAAATAAAGTTTAATATAGAGAATATATTTCCTAACACAGTTCTTTGTGCATACCGGACTTGAACGGTATGCTGCTTGCGGTGTACTGCTGCAAATGCAAGACATTACACAGCATCAAAATTGACCCTAGTCTCTGTCTGTCTGTGTATGTTAGAGAATTTAGACTGTAAGTCCCAATGGGGCAGGGACTGATGTGAGCGAGTTCTCTGTACAGCGCTGTGGACTTAGTGGCGCTATATAAATAAATGGTGATAACATATTCCTAACTCATATACCCTGTATTCGATCATTTCTGCACTTTGTGCACTGTAGACTCTATACAAACCTGAGATTCTTTTATTATTAACCTTTATTTATATAGCACCAATATATTGCACTTTGCAGATAAAGCGGACTGTTGGACTAAACTGGAGCACCAGGAGGAAACCCATGCAAACATGGGAAAAACAAACAAATAAACACTGGTGGGCCTACGCTGTGAGGTAGCAATGCTCACCAATGTGCCACCATGTGATACAATAATTTACAAGCAAGAGATATAGGCTTCTTTTTTCTTCTATACAACAGGACTGTCTGAGGTGTTGCCAGATGTGCCAATTAAAGTGCACATGTTGGCTACACACACTGGAGAAATTTCAGGGGGGCGGGGGGCGATTTAGGCCCCGCCCCTTTCTAACAAGTGTCTGCTAGGGGGGGCGATCGCCCCTCCCCCCCTGGATCCGCCACTGACTGGAGCTTAGTTATCGCCTCCAATGTAGTGACTGAACAACACAAAGGTACCCCTTTTACAGACTTGGGGCTAGATTTACTAAGCTGCGGGTTTGAAAAAGGTGGGGATGTTGTCTATAGCAACCAATCAGATTCTAGCTGTCATTTTGTAGAAGGTACTAAATAAATGAAAGCTAGAATCTGATTGGTTGCTATAGGCAACATCCCCACTTTTTCAAACCCGCAGCTTAGTAAATCTAGCCCTAGATCTCTAAGAGTCAAGTAACATCAAGGCATATGGATGGCAGAGTACAGGGTTACAGTGAAATCAAAAGCTAGTCTGTTTTTCCCATCTTTCTCTCTGATCTGAAACTAGGAAATACATGTACATTTGTACACTTTAAATATATTGAACCTTGCACAGAATGCTAAGTCTGACCTTAATGCTAACCTTAAGAGTGTAGCATTCAATGTACATGACACAAAGTTCCTTGCTGAAAGTGTAACTTCAGCCTATACATAAGAACAGCATATGTATTGCTGACTGGGAAGAAATAAAGTCTGCGAAAAGGAAAAACCTTTGTGTCTAGTCACTACGATGGAGGTGAAAAATAAAGACCAATGTTCCAACACTGCTCTTTGTTCCTCCATGAGTTACAAGGTTTTGGTAAACTGATAGATTACAGTCTCCTGAATTGCGGTTCACTTGACAAAATGACTGCCGCTGTGTGTTGGTTATGGGTGTACTGGACAGATGATATATATACCTACCGCATGGTATTTTTTAGTTTGCGATTGTTACTGTGTAGATGTGCATTATTTCATCTTTTCACAATGCTCCCATAGACGTGAAGTGTTTGAACGGCTGACTTGACAACCCTTGGTTAATGTCCTTTATGTTCAATATCACAGGGAATTAGAAGGTATGAACTTCAGATAAAAATTATTCATCTATGTGTGCTTAAAATCCTGAATGGTAATTATTTTGGAAATGCTGCATATCCTTGTCTTGTAACAGCTGGTGTCTGTTGGTAGAGTAATCTAATTATATGTGTGTGGGAAAGCTAACCCTGTATGTAAACAATTCCATGAAGTCAAAGGAATAATTTGTGTGGGGAATCACTTACATTTTATCTATCTAGAATGCTGTGCTCAGCCATCGGAGATGGGACTCCCCTCACAGGACCAGAACTTAAAGTAATATAATACTATATTGTCCATTTTTTTTAATCTTTCTCATATAATTTAGATAATAAAATATAAAAAAAAGATGCATAGAAAACTGTGCACAGAAAGTCTTTCTATGCATTCTGTGATGGCGTCTGCAGCAACTGCGTGAATGGTCGTATTTGGAGCACCACCATTGTTCTTGTCAAAGGGTACATTCTGTTGTATGTGTATCCCAAACATTCCCACCTCCATCTGCACTGTTCACCTTCCATACTGCAGATACAATTCCTTGTCTTTGTTAATAGAGGAATATGGTGGGAGGAGCTGAAAGGACTTCTGAGGACCATACATGGCTACCTGTTGTGTGTAAATAAACTCTGAGGGGCATCTAAAAGTTTCTTTGTGTTTTTTTTTTTAGTTTTTATTTATTCCTTTGCAAATATATGTTTGTTAGAGCATTACCCCTGTAAAGCGATGTGTGCAGGAAATTTTCATTTCAGCAGGGGGGTGGGGCTCTGTCTAATAGAGGCAGACCTATCGGCAGAACTGCAGGGGATATATGTGTCACTTGTATGTGATACTGTACCAGGGCAAACCTGGCATAAACCAAGCACAGGGCTCCAGATGCAGAATGTATAAAAAGTACATTTTTTTAAATAAATATTGGGCATTTTTTGCTCATTGCTTTTCAGAATCTGGTATTTTGCAGTGTTCCTGTGCACATAATTGTATAAAAGTAACATGCTGTGCCACAGAGATGCCTATCCAGAGACCGAATATAAAAATGCAATTTTTCATATATACTTTTCTGCACGCAACACAGAAATAAATAAGTGCAGTTAGTGTCTCTTTAAAAGTGTTGTGTGTTTCTCTAATCTTTGTAGAAAATCTTTAGTGTATCTGTTGCCTACACACAGTGGTGTTAGCCATTTTGTTTAATGGGAAAAGGCCAGTGAAGACCAGTGTTCCTATGTGCTTTAGCGACACCATCACTAGTCCTTAGTTGCTGCATTTTCATGGATATTGGTTCAGTGCACGGGTCTCCCTCGTTTTTTGTATCTACACCTTAACTAATGAAGTCAGCTACCTAGTTGTAAAAATGCAGTATTGTGTTAATAACGGTTTGTAGTTCTATTTTGTAACGGAGCTGAGATTATTATCTTTATCTGTAGTAAAAATAGGGGGTAACATATTCTGCTAGTTACATTGCCAGACCTTTAATTATGTTATAAATATTCTTGGAGTTCCACTGGCTCTTAGTCTCTTAGCAAATGGGTGGTAACTGGCCCTGAATGGTGTCCAAAAGTATTGGTTGAAGACTGTAACTCATTCTCCACAAGCCAGATGTAGAGTTGCCAGCCCTGGACAACCAGCTAGTTTTATTTAACTTAAATACTACATTTCTTTAGGGTGCCTTTTTTGCTCCTTGCCTTTAACTCCAATCAAACATTTGCTTTCATTGTCAAACCTAGCAGATATAAGGTAACTGCTCATTGGTTCCTACGGTTTGAATGCTGACTTGCACTTTTTGCTGTTTAACTTCTAAGGGAAAGATTCAATTGGCCGCGATGTGGCGTGTGGACATCGCAATGCACACTTTGCTGCCAATTATGCTAGGAATCTCTGCTCATTTTTTCCCCCACACCTCTATGTGGTGCGAAGAACAAATGAGAGGTTATTGTAGCCATAACATCGGCACAAGGTATCTTCGTGGACGTTCCGGAGAATAGAGATGATTTATAAATTGATTGCAAGCTGCATGAGCAACACCTCTATTTTCATATGCCCGAGGGAAAAATCATACATTAAAAAATATATAAAGAACTATTTTCTAATATGTGTCAAGGTAACATTTTAATGTCATAGAGTGCACTAATGGAGTAAAGTGTGCAGCGTGATTGGGAAGAGAGTAAGGGACAGATAAATGATTTCTTCCCCTATCAGCAACTGTTTTTATGCACCATCATTACTTTGCTCCTGTCCCTGAGAGAGTGGTGACCTCCCCAGCTGCTGTACTCAGACTTATATTTGTCAGTCTTGAGTCACTTCTAATCCAGTGATTTGCATTATCCGGTCCATATCTCTGTACAGCAGACTTTTAGCTACAGATGTGATTGGTATTCGTCTCCATGAGAGCCCTTGTATCGCTCTGGGAGCAGTACAGGCATCTGTCACCCTATCAGCTGCTGGGGCTCTTTGCTGACACAGGAGCCTTGGGTCACTCCGTCCAGCTAGTATCTCCACAGGGCACTTTACAGAGCTGCTGCTCCATATGTTGTGGGATTTGCTAGCTGTGTATCCTGTCTCATACATGCTGTAAAAGTTGTTATGTTTTGTTTTGAGGTTTTTTCTTTTTGGCACTCTTGAAAAGATTTGCGGATGACTTTACATCAGGCTGCCACATAGTGATAATAATACGGCTATTTTGTGGTCACAAATTTGCTGTTACAAATTTCTTCTTTTATACACTTTGTTTGGAGGGTACAGACCTCTTACAATTTGTGATTGTGTCCAAAGCCATATTAAAGAGCCAGAAGTAATATATATATATATATATATATATAATTTCATCACCATTTATTTATATAGTGCCACTGATTCCGCAGCGCTGTACAGAGAACTTATTCACATCAGTCCCTGCCCCATTGGAGCTTACTGTCTAAATTCCCTAACGTACACAGAGAGAAAGAGAGACTAGGGTCAATTTTGTTAACAGCCAATTAACCTACTAGTATGTTCATGGAGTGTGGGAGGAAACCGGAGCACCCGGAGGAAACCCACGCAAACACGGGGCGGACATACAAACTCCACACAGATAAGGCCATAGTCGGGAATTGACCTCATGACCCCAGCGCTGTGAGGCAGAAGTGCTAACCACTGAGCCACTGTGCTGCCCCAAATAAATATATATATATATGGGCTGCCACATAAACCTACCTCTTTCTTTACATTAAGCTAATGAAATCCTCTCATTGCTGCAGTCCCAGGGTACTCATGTCACCCCGAGAGGTTTAGGGAAAGTTACAATCAATACACTGTACATGGTTGAATATAATTGAATGTTACAATTTATTTTAGTAGAAATCCAATCTAAAAATCTAATAGAATGTTAATTAACAAGGGAATTGTCTACAATTTTACAGAAAATTATGAATGTATTTGCATCTGTGCTGATGTCCAAGAAATTTTGTCCTGCTTACCTTGGAGGGAGGCCTTGCAGTTGCAGATTATTATCGCACATACAAGTGGGTCCGCAGTATAGATTTACCCAGTTTTAAAGAGGTATGCATCTATGACATAAAGCTGTTCACACAAGGCTACAACCACTGCTGTGTGATGCATCAGAGAATGAATTTGTAATAATGATGATAATAAAAAATGCTGGTTTCACAGTTTCTATAAATGTATATGGATTAATATAGCTACCTGCCAATTACTTCCTGTAGAAATCAATTGCAGTGACACCTAGAGCTAAGAGATGGTACTACATGCAGACAAAATTGTGTAGAGGAGATGCAAAACAGTGCACATAATCAAAGTCAGTGATGTGGTAACTGAAACACTCGGGGAGCTCAATGGTGCGTCCCTCTAACCTTCAATATAACAAACAAACCTAACAAAGTCGGAAGAAGCTGGGGGTGCAGGTGAAGTCTGTTGCCCATCACTGATCAATGTTATGTATTATCTAAAGTTGCAAAGTTGATTCATTTTATGGAACATAAAATAGATATTTTGATACCACTAATTTAAGAACCTCAAAAGAAACAATGGTAGATACCAAAAATGGTGTATAGAGAATAGCTGCTGTTAACCAGAACAACCAATCATGTTGTAACTTTTTCTTAGTACAGTATAGAACATGAAAGCTCATAGCTGATATGTTGCTATAGCACTTTTTCTAGCATTTACCCATGCATCAATTTTTCTGAATATCTTCCAGTATGTCTGCCTTACTTAGCCACCCAGGATACCTTTCAAAGCAGACTTGGCACCTACATGCAGCGTAGAAAGCCATATTATGGGATTGACCTAATATTTCCGAGAATGCAGACTAGCAGATTGACAGGATGCACAATGGCACCGCCTGTCAATTTGCTGCTCTGCATTAGTTTTTGTTTTAGTTTTTGTTTTTTTGTTTACAGATTGATTGTAGAACTTTTATTTGTTAGAGTAATACTTTTTGTTTCTTTGCTTACTGATGTGTGCTCCTCATTAGCCAGTGACTTGATTTTTCTAGGTCACTCTGAATTCCTGCAAGTGACTTTGTTTCTGTTGCTCCTGTTCATGAGCTGAAACTAAATTGTAAATTTTAAAGAAGGAACACAAGAAGAAAAAAAATCTGTAGCCGCCCCTGGAGCTTGGACTAATCAGTTACCGGGCATGCTGCGTTTTAATAAACCTTCCCCAGGCTTGGCATGTTTGCTCTGCATATCGCCAATGTGCCTACTGTGCTTGCTCTCTGTATTAATCTAGCCCAGAGCTGTCGGCTCCAGAGGAGGCACAAGAGAAAGAGCCTTTGGTAATTTAGGGAACTAAACCACACAAAAAAAACCAAACATGTTCTCTATTGCCACCCAGCACCGTCTGAAAGATTTCTGCTGTTAGTAGGTGGGCCGCAGTCTAATACCCGTAGCAGATAAAGATAATCATTTTTTGTCTATTATGCCATAATTGCTTTATTTGTATTTTTATTATTCCGCCTACATATAAGCTTATGCGTGTGCCTCATTTGCATAACTCAGTATAGAGACAGATCATGATTTAACGCAGCTGGAAAACTGTTACATTCATTTAAATAATACAGAGAATTACATTCTTGAAAGGTGTTACTGCAGAGTTTTATGATGGCAGGGGAAATAATCCACCAAAACATTATTGTCTTACTGAGCTGTGTTGCCATTTGGTATGTAATACGATTCAACCCTAATTCAACTGGCATTGAAATTGCAAATGAAGCTGCTACTTGTCTGGTTGTTACTGGTATGAGAAACTCGCCAGAGTTTGGGCTTATGTTTGCTTGGCGGTGAACGGCAGGGTTCAAGAACAGGGAAAGCGGTACAGTTGTGTGACTGATCATCATCATTTATTTATATAGCGCCAACATATTCCGTAGCGCTTTACAATTGGGGACAAACATAGTAAACTAATAAACAAACTGGGTAAAACAGACACTGATATATTTATATCTTTAATATATATTTATCATAATGATTAGTGACAACTAAATTTCTCATACATGCTAACATTTCTAGCTGGAAATATGTTGCACCAATTACCACAACCCATTTCCTGTCCAAACCAGATATATTTTGAGCATATCCACCCACCCTTTCCTGGTCTTGGCTACCAAATATTGAGACTGTCCTGGGACTATTGATTGACACGATTTGAGACCATTTTATCAACGAAGTGGAAATTGTCACTTCACACTGAGTATGTAAAAAAAAAACAAAAACAGTTTTAATCCACGTTATTGCTTGTCAGCCCTCAGTGGACTGAAATTGTATAAAATAAGTAAACATAAAATACTCAACAAAGCGGGCTGCTGCCCTTGCCGTTGGCTCCACGGTGCCTGTCTAGAAAATAAGGCTTTAACTAAAGATTTATTTGTAATCTCAGTATGAAGAAGGGGGAGGGTTCAATATTTTTGTTTCTTTGTTTTAGGGATCAGAATCCAAACTCTACTTTCCAACATTCCCTAAATGTCAGTTGCCCGTTATAAATATTTACCAAGGTTATTATGCCTAAATAAGTACCTTCTAGGTGGAGGCCACCCTGTGGGCTTTTGTAATCTCGTGATTATTCGGGTATGCTTTAACAGCTCCTGCAGTTTGATGTCTCAAAAATGTGTCTCATGTTCCTGCCGGCCCATGGGATGAAGGAAAGCGAAGAGAGGCCCTTTGTGGTGGCACTTTAAGGTTCACAATAATAATAATGGGATGTGCACACTCTGATTAATACTGGTTATTAATACCTGCCCTGAAGATTGCATTAAGATTCATATAGACATATAACGTGGGAATGTAAGGTAATAATCACTTATATAATTATGTTTAATGTACAGATTACTGACCCACTCTAGCAGTAATTTGTTGATTGTAAAAGGGTGATTGTACCCCTCGAATCTGTCCGAGGGACCCCTGGGGATACATTTATTTTTATATCTGGGAACCTTAATCTACAGAGAACACTGGAACATACATATATCTCGTGTCACCAATTGCATTATTGTCACTGGAATAGTGAAGCAATTTAGCTACTTTGTATTTGCCTGGGGAATATTTATAGCTTAGTATAAATCTTATTTCCTGTCAGATGCTTTTGTTTTCTGTTCAGGATTGTACAATAATTTTAACAATTAAGCAGGAAACCATGAAAGCAAGTATTAATGATAACGCAGTGGCAATGTTCTTGCAAAATACATTCTTATCTGAAATCCTAACACTGAGATACTTCAGCTTTTAGTGTAAATAGATTAGCTAAATGTAGGCATTTTAATGGGAGGTAAACGACAAAATCTTCTAACTGACTGGTTGTCTTCTGCTACATTGTAATCTCCTGAAATGTGGGTAACTTTACCTTTTAGCAGAGGCAGTACTGTCAGTTGTAAGGGGAAATTATATATTAATAAATGTCATATCATTTTTATGATTTGCAGTGTTGCTTTATCTTTATTTTATTTTTATAGGCAACCACTAAATCTACATAATCTGTGACTGTTCTGTTTGAATCGAGCATAGTCACAGAAGGTAATACTGAACTTAAGCTGAGGCTGACAGGTGAGACAGTGGAGTCACTGTCTCCTAGTGAATTGTTGGGGTGCCTTCTCATCAATGTTAGTTTGAAACCAATGTTCCTTTTGGTGATAGTCACCTCAGTGAGAGTCTCCATTGTGGAAGCTAGGTGGTCTTTGGAAGCAATTGTATAACTGGCCATGTCTGTCCAGCTCCCGGACCCACATCAGCACACAATAGACAACTGAAATCATCATCACCATTTATTTATATAGCACCACTAATTCACTCACATCAGTCCCTGCCCCATTGGGGCTTACAGTCTAAATTCCCTAACACACACACACACACACACACACACACACACACACACACGTCAATTTGTTAGCAACCAATTAACCTACCAGTATGTTTTTGGAGTGTGGGAGGAAACCGGAGCACCCGGAGGAAACCCACGCAAACACAGGGAGAACATACAAACTCCTCACAGATAAGGCCATGGTCGGGAATTGAACGCACGACCCCAGTGCTGTAAGGCAGAAGTGCTAACCACTACGCCACCTTGCTGCCCCCCCCCCTCTGAAATATGTCTGTTTACAAGGCGGATCACACTTGTTGCAAGGTGCCACTGATGCATTGTTGCAAACTTTGTATGGAAGCAAGTACCATCTTATAAGATGTTGGTGATGCGGACGGGCAGCCTGACCTGCCCTCAAAATATTTTTTTTGATTGAAAAAGTATCTTTATTTTGTATAAAGGTACAAAAAACCTACAATACATTACATTCAAGTGTACTGTGTCACAGCGCAGCTGAAAGCACAATTCACTGTGAACCAAAATCATTCATACTTTTTACATGACGTAAGGTACAGGGTATGACATCCTACACTGTACATCAAGTCCTGCACTAACCATGCATTACTTAAACACAACAGTTTCAAACAAGCAGTGGCTGTGGGAAGGGGGGGGGGGAGGTGGGTGAGAGGGGTAGGGGGGGGGGAGATTATAAACCCAAAGCTTTATTGGGAGACAGACACAAATATATGGGTGGGGGCATAAATTGGATGCCCTCACCATAATGCTTTCGCCAATGTACACAAGTTATAATTGTGACTTTGTTTAGTCTGTGGGAGAGCAAACAAAAATACAAGAAATCCACATATTTTGGATTTAAATCTCCATTTTATCTCCTTTGAAGTCTGGGGACATGCATGTATTAGAACATTTTACATTATACTGGTTTATTTTTTTGTTTTGTTTTTCTTTTTTGTTGTCGTGGGTGTTGGGGGTCAAGTAACCATCTCGGAGTCATGTATACTGAACCCTCTAACTGCTGGGTATTTCTAGTTCACAGGTCATGCCCAAGTCTGTTGTTACTTGTTTAGAGCTGTTAATCTTCAGATTATTGTTACCCTCCAGCTGTTAAAGAATTCCAGTGAACACTGCAAAGTAATGTTCTATGTAGTTTATTATGTTAAGTTTACCTATGGGGTATTATTTCTTTGTTGCTGCCCAAAACCCATCGGGACCCAGGATCATCAGTACATTTAATTATTGCTTGCCTGGCTCAAACAGGTCTAAACAGTAGCTCATGTCCTGATCTTGTGCATGCTTAATGAGTGAGAGCCAGTCTCGTACACTGATAGGAAGCCCAGTGACACTTGCACAATGAGAGGGACAGAAATGTTGCTTTTCTATGTTGCTTGTTAGAGGCTGGGACCTGGTGGGTATCAGTCCAATGGCAGCACCTAGAAAATAAAACTCCACTGATAAACTTAGCACAGCAGGCGTTTAACATTACATTTTCAGTTTTGTCTGAAGTTCTCCTTTAAACTTAGGCTGAAGGTCATTTGGGCAGGGCCATCTGTACCTTCTGTTTTGTGTCATTGTATGTAATTTGTGTTATGATCCCACCAATGTGCGACACTGTGTAATATGCCAGCGCTTTGTAAATAAGAGATAATAATGACCTGCTAATGGTGCATTGTAGCCCAACAGAATTATAAATCTTGCTCTGTATAATGCAGCATGGATAGTCTGTTGTTTTTTTTTTGTCACAGGAAAAATCATCCACCAAACAGTTAAAGATCAGAATTCACATGATGAAAACTCCCATTGACATAGTTGATATGCTGCCATTTGTTTCTTGGTCTGTTTTCAATGAACCGTAAGACCTAGAAAGTTCAATGGCAGATGGCCTAGCCGGTTTCCTTCCGTTATTCTAGAGAATAGATAAGTTGCCTCACTAGCGGTAAATGTATCAGACATCAGTCTGCCCAGCTTCCTTAAGAGGAAACTAGTAGCTGGCTGGTCCAACTTTAATAGCACAAAACAGTCTTCTCTGCACTGATACATTTGTGTAGTAAGCTGTAACACAAGACTCTTAGCCCTGTCTATGATGGCTCCCATCTGTCATAATAACATACTAGTATTCTGGAAGTGTCAGGGCTTCTCGTAACAATGACATCACCTGTAGTAATGTGACCTAAAAAGGGCTTTATTGATTTTCAACTGAGGCTTCTAATTTGTATGTAGAGTCTAATGACCTTTAACATTAGACGTATAAGATAAAACCGTTGATGCAATGGGGAATGTAGATTCAGACCGCAGCGCCAATATCCTATCTAGTATCCAATTATCCTGTGAATGTAATGTAATATGATGATATACCCATTTTATTATTCTTGATAATTTGGAATCTGCAGAAAATACGTTCTCTTGTTTGATACTCTAAGGGGACGAGTCAATCCCTAGTGATGTGTTGTGGCGTGAATTCAGAATTGTCGCTAAGACACTCAGCGGTGATGTAACATTGCAGATTTTTCTTCGCACCTCATAGAGATGTACAGATAAATGCGCCATGTTTGAGCACTGTAGTACATGGAAATGAGCTCTGCGGCAGCTAGTAATTGAATAGCTCCCTATGACTTTATGGAGACGTCATTTTGCTGCTACCCTTTGCTCAGTTTCTCTGTGCTGGCTTGGGAAATGACGTCGTATCATCTGTGTACATTGTAGTTCATTTGTACTTCTAAACTGGACTCGTGCTATAGTCCTTTTCATGACTACAGAAATAGAAGGATTGTAGATATTATTATTACCCTTGATTTATAAACCACCAACATATTACGTAACGCTGTTCATTGTGGGGGTCATAAAACAAATAAGTAACAAACAAATATAAAGTATCATGAAACAGAAGGTAAAAATGAGCTTACAACCTAACAAGTAAATTCAATTGATACAGTAATAATCTTGGATTATTCAGAATTCGTTGCATAATGTCTAAAATAATGGATTTTGAGTTTATTTTCAACAGCATAGCAATCTGAACTGAGAATCATTATTGTTTGGGCAGATAACACTATGGAATAATTTAATAACACAATGTCTTATTTACTAGGGTTAAATAATAGGGGGGTAAATATGTCTAAATAATGTAGATTGTAGCTGAAACACATACTCTGTAATACAATTGTTTCAAAACTGCCTTAGTTATTGTTCATTCTGAAATCAAGTGCAGTGTCGTATTTACTTGATAGCTACTAGGTTGTTCGTGAGCCACCAAGTGTGTAGACCTGTAAATCTTCTTTATGTGTATATGTGCGTCTACTTGTCTGACTAGCTTGTTTCAAAGTGCATGCCCACTTCAGTCTTTGGAAACACCACTGTAATTCAGTCTGCGCCTAGTTTTTAGGTTGACGGATGCGCCAGTAAATGCACATGGTGGTAAAAGGTCATATAATAATTTAGCCTTTAGGCCCACAACTGTTAATCATTTAACATTTGGGTTTTGTTTTTTTAAATACTGCATATTTTAGCTTAATTTATTTTAAATTAATTATGAGTGAAGTGTCACATGTTACAAAGCTCCTCATTCCCCTGCCTGAAGCCCCAGGTGTTTCTCCATGTATCTGTTTTTCCCAGGACTCCACTGATTCTCCAAAACAAATTCCATTCACCACTATAAATGGCAGTGAAAGGAGGGGAATGTGAGTGGGGTGATCTATCTCTTAGTCTTGGCTCCCCTTCTCCTCCCACTGGTTTTCACACATGGCTGTGAGTGCCACACAGCTGCTTTTCCTAGGGATCTGGCTAGGGAAGGGAGGCGGCTAGTAAAATGTAATGTGTATTTGGTAGGGAACTTTTAATGTTGGAGATTTTATTAAGTCCATGTAGATGTGTATTACAGGTAGAGTGTACACATACTGCACCAATATCACCCCTCTGCCACATACAGCACCAATACTACCCCTCTACCACATACAGCACCAATACAACCCCTCTGCCTACACAAAGGCAATGGGCGCATTATGCCACTGAGCTACCTGGAAAAGTCTGAATAAGGTGTATGGCCAATCTGCCCCTGGATATCAATACTGCTAGGTTGCATCAGTATTTTGTATTGGTATTTCGTTTGCTAATGTTTATAGTATGCTGAGCCTATTAATTTTGTTTTACAGTTTACACTTATTATTTTTTTATTGTTTTTTTATTTACCTATATAACTGTACTTTTAAGTGCCTTTTCTACAATGTCATAGCTAGCAAGGCTTTGATTTTTGGAGTGGAATTGCAATGTAATAATCAACTTGTAGGAGTGTGAGTGATATGCGACCTGCATATTATGCATAAAACTTTATTATTGGATAATAGCTGGTTTAGATACTTCTATCCATACATATGTATCATGTTACACCTGTTCCCCCACCCTCCATTATCAATATGGGAGGGCTCCACTGATTAGGGCATTTTTCTTCCCCCATCTGTACTAGATCACTGTCCTGCTGCTGGAGACGAGAGCAATTTTAGTTTCAGCACTGCTGGTACCTTACACTCGGGAGCACTGATAAGATGGATTCTTGAACCAACCAGTCACCAATCAGTGCTCTTGACACACAAGGTGCCGTTGGTTCCGGAATTCCAAATTCAGCAGGACAATGGTCTTGTACAGAAGGGAAATATACCCTGGACATCAAACCACTGATATACTGATAATTGGGTGGAGGGAGATTTAAGGTTAAATATTTTGGGTGGACATATCTTAGCTAGTTAATAGTATCCTAATATAAAGTGCTATGAACATTAGGCTAGGGCAAAACACTTTGTTATGAGGATCTGATTGTACAAGTAACTTTTGTTCAAATTGAAACTTGTGTATTATTAGGGACACTATACCCCCTCACTGTAACATAAAAAAAGGATATTAGAAGTCACCCGGAGCATTGTGCACCATGAGACTCCTTAATATACCTATGTTTTACAGTAGGTATACATTATTCCTACTATTACTAAACATACCTAAGAAGCATTTGCCAGAATATTTATCATCTACATTGTAAAACCATTCTTGTCAAATATCCCTAGCAAAATAGTTAGCAAATTTATGAGAAAATCAATGACGGGTTTTAGAAAGCTTAATTATAGTGTTGCTCTCTGTGATTTGTTGTGAAATATTAAGCATTATAAATATACATCCATGTTTCCATTTCTTTGTCCTTAGCTCCAACATGGTTAGAGAGACGTGGGTATGGTTGGCATTGAACACTTTGGAGGACGTTTGTGAAAACAACTGTACAAAGAATCAGGGTGAAAGCCGTGCAGGAGAGAGAGAATAGGCAACACAGGCTCAGATGGAAATAATTACCAACATGAATTGCTTAGAGTTTGTTATTTTGTCATTTAAATATAAGCACCTGCATTTTTTTTTTGTAAAATTTATAATGATTTTAAAATGCAGCTGTTATCTAAATGAAAATGATAATCAATTATTTATAAAGTGCTGAGCTATTCCGTAGTGCTGAACATTGATGACCATGATGCAAATATATAAAATACAATGACATACAAAAAGAGGTAAAATGACCTTCAATCTAAGCAGTGTGGGGGACACTTGATACATAATATAGTGGAATAACAATTGTAGCTGGTGGTCAGGACAGTGTGTGTGGTTACTGTCAGGCAGAAACGTCATCAGCCACCAATAGTAAAGCACCCATCGGCGCTTGGCATTTCTATGCAGGTACCCGTGGTGTGTATGGTTCAAATGAGGAAACATGATGGAAGGTGGAGACATGTAAGATGAACCAGTCACAGTTTTAGTAACCTAAAACACACTCGCTAGATATTTGAAGCAATAGCACGGTGGTTCCCAAAGTGTGCGCCGCGCTGTTACTGGGGTGCCGCGGGCCAGCCATAGAAAAAAGAAAGAACACAAAAACTTACCAATCCGCGTGGCGCCGGGACCCAGCATCCTCCTCTCTCCCGCAGCTTGTCACTGAATATCGAAGTCAGTGACAAGCTGCGGGAGAGAGCAGGATGCTGGGTCCCGGCGCCGTGTGGATTGGTAAGTTTTTGTGTTCTTTCTTTTTTCTGTGGCTGGCGCGCGGCAGAGGGGGCAGAGTGAGAGGGATCATGATAGAGGGCAGAGGAGGGGACAGCGTGAAAGAGGGGGGGACAGCGTGAGAGAGGGCAGAGGAGGGGGACAGCGTGAGAGAGGGCAGAGGAGGGGGACAGCGTGAGAGAGGGCAGAGGGGGGGGGACAGCGGGGCAGAGGAGGACGGGGACAGCATGAGAGAGGGCAGAGGAGGACGAGGACAGCGTGAGAGAGGGCAGAGGAGGACGGGGACAGCGTGAGAGAGGGCAGAGGAGGTGGGAACAGCGTGAGAGTGGGCAGAGCAGGGGGGCAGAGTGCAGAGGAGGGGGACAGCGTGAAAGAGGGGGGGGGACAGTGTGAGAGAGGGCAAAGAGGGGGGGCAGCGTGAGAGAGGGCAGAGGAGGGGGACAGCGTGAGAGGGGGCAGAGGAGGGGGGCAGTGTGAGGGGGCATTGTGTCTGGATGCAGAGGAGGCATTGGGGCTGGATGCAGAGGAGTCTGGATGCAGAGGGGGCAGTGTGTCTGGATGCAGAGGGGGCAGTGTGTCTGGATACAGAGGGGGCATTTTTGCATTCAACTAAATAAGTATTTCTGTCCTGACCTAAATACTTATTACAATTTTTTGACCCAACTACTTCTAAAATAGGACTGCTCAATAATTATTTTGGAGGGGTGCCTTGAAAAAATTTGGAGACTCTAAGGGTGCCGCGAACTGCAAAAGTTTGGGAACCACTGCAATAGCATATTGTTTTAACAATATTTCAGTATATGATCATTTCAGAAAGCATAAGCATGTCCACATCTTGTTTCTGTCGAGGTTAGCGCTCCTGTAAAGATCACGGCAGAACTCTGATCATATAAAGTTCTCTGCTGTCTGAGTGGTTCAGTTCCCTAATCCTGGCTGACTATGAAGTGTTCTAGCTTACGTTTTTCTTTCTGCTAAAAGCTTATGCAAATCCAGGTTTCAAAGGCACCGTGCTCTATAATTTTGTCAACAAGGTAAAAGAAGGCGACACAGCAATCGAGACTATGTTTACCCACTCTTATTTTCAGATGTTTTTTTATTCTGTTATTTTGTGAGTGTCTCTTCTGAATTGCACTCATAAATAAGACTGTTTCATTATGTTCTTCCAGTGTTTGTACAATTCAGATGGTGGTTGTTCAATACAGTTCAGTATTTATTTATTTTTATGTTCCAGAAACGGCTTGCAACAATAGAAGCTTAACTACTTTTATCTTGTATATCTCGAGTTCTGATGAGCTCAGAGAACGTAAGGAGCTTATACATGGATAAACCAATCCACTATGTGCATTATTTTCCCATGTGTCTGAACGTCTGGATCCTATGGGGTATGATTAGTACAGTCAGGTAATAATCGCACTTACAGTCAGATTGTTTTAAACATCTACCTATATCTTATGCTAATAATGATAGATGTGTTCTGATCAGATGGTCGAAATTGGCAGTTGTTTTGGGCCCATATAGGAAGCGATGGCCTAATTGACTGTTGGAACCGGTTCCTTTATTTTTAGCATACATGCCAACCTTTTGAAGCTGGCTTCCAGGAGCTGGGGGAGAAGAGGTGGGCGTGTGGGGGTGGGCCTTGAACAATTGTCATTTTGGCCCCGCCCCCACTGTGAAATGCTAAATTTCACGACATTGAATAGCGGTGGCGGGGCTTAAAGATGCTATTAAGCCCCACCCCCGATATTTAAGGCCGTTAATTTCGGCATTTGGTTATGATTCGGGAGTTGTGCCTACTGAGAGGACTCCCCGAAATTCGGGAGCCTCCCAGAAATTCCGGGAGAGTAGGCAAGTATGATTTTTAGTAGCGCTATGTGAAGCAGCTCACAGGTACCCACTTCCCAGACATTACTTAAGTTTAAGCTACGAATTTAAAAGGCATAGGAATATGGTGCAAGTTCATGGACATCTCTCCTACCACTAGAACCAGCCTCCACAGTGTTGTGTGTATTTGCGTTTACAGTGTGGAAGTGTGTGTGTGTGTGTATATATATATATGTGTGTATATATATGTGTGTATATATATGTGTGTATATATATATATATATATATATATATATATATATATATATATATATATATATATATATATATACATGCATACATACACACACACACACACACACACACACACACACACACACACACACACACACACACACACACACACTTGTATACCAAAGACTATGGAGTCTTTAGTGTGCTGAATCTTGGTGTTAAACCTTGAGATTATTGTGATTTTTGTTGTGAAACTGTAAATTTCACGCTACACACACATACATACAGTCAGGGGCAGGCTGGGCACCCCGTGCTGGTCCCATACTGTGCTACTTTGGGATGGGTCACTGTGCCGCCTGCATTTTTTTTCCTTTAAATTAGGCTGCTGAGTCAAGTCTTGCCCCCCGGGCTGAAATTTGCCTGCCCTCCCCTGCATACAGTACAAGAACTTGAATGCCCAAGACAGACTGACATGTTTGAAACTTGTTCACTCTCTTACATCGATTTCCTGCTTACCCATATAAGGGGGGGTGTCACACAAGCTGTTTTAACTCAGCAGGTAGCTCGGCAGATAAATTAAATATTTCATCGTATTTCCTGCTTGCAGGAAAAACACTGTCAGAAAAGCTCAACATAGTATCTGAGCAGATTTCAGCAGTTGCTTAATTACTTGACAGGTGCAGGAGAAATAACATAGACTTATCCAAAGCACTTTGTTTTGTTTTAGCTGTTTTCCTGCTACAAATAAACATCACTTGCAGCTTTTTTAATAGTTGTCAGTCAGGAGGGGGATCTGCTCATCAAAAAGTATATGCTTGTGTGTGTTATTTGATTCATTGGCTTCTCTTTATCTATTTTTATGACTTAGATGAAGTCACATTGATGGTAACATTTGTGCAGAAATTAAGACCGTTCTAAAGGGATCACAAACTCTCTAGCACCACTGATTTTCCAAGTTCTTCGAGACCTAGAATAATTTACTGGTGTAGTTTCCTGCTTTAGTTTAAAGGATTTGTTTCCATATGGTAATGTGGTGCTTGTTTATTTATTGCATTGCATTAGTTGCATTATTTTTATGTTGTCCCTTATAATTGGAGAGCTAGCACTCATTTTTTTCAGCAGTAGCAAAGATTTACCCAGCAGCATTTGGGGTAAGCTACAACATCACTAATGCCCATCGACACTGTGATGTAAGCTGCCTCAAAGACTTCAATGTCAAGTAAATTGAAACTGCTTTCCAGGCGTTATTTGGCGCTCTTCTTTAACACCTGGAAAGCTTTTTGATGTAAACGAACCCTAAGCCATTAGCCATTCATAACATGAAACAAGTCTAGTTTTATGGATCTTGGGTTTGCTTTTATTTTTTTTTAAACATGGGAATGTTTATTGTAGCATATTATTGTTTCCATACTAATGATTTGAACACTGTCACAACTTTAGTTCAAAGAACAAAAAAAACAAACTATAAATGTACTAAATTGGTTGTTAAAGGAATAATAAAAAAATAAAAACCCTTCAATTTATTCCCTTTAAACTCCAGTTCCCAGCTGATCAATTGAAATGGATTACCTCTTTGTAATTTTTCTGTTTCTACAAAGACCCAGAGTGAGGACATTCTCCGTTCTTAACAACCTCTGGGCAGCTCCAGCCTTTGCATCTTACAGCGTGAGATACCTTTAATAAACCTATTGGGAGCAGCAAGTGGCTATACTTCTGACAGCATGGAGAAAGGTCCCGCTGCTTGCTGCTTAGGAGGCAGTCATTAAAGCGCAGGGACTTATTTCTCACTCTCTCTGTCTGCCACAACAGCCCCGTACATCAATAAAATGTGCATCTCCACTCCAGCATAATGAAAACAGAGATCCTTGATGCTCTGGAAGTCAGATATGCTGCAGAATTAGGCAGGCAATGATATTTCTTTCCAAGCTGCCCTGGCTGTGCTGTGGAGGAGGAAATTAAACTACTTCTCATTTTGCAGTTGGGTCTCAATATCTATGTTTGACAGAGGGAGCACTGGGGTTTCTTCACCAGATTATGTATGCTCATATGTCTGGCTTTTATTTCTTCACTGAACGTGGCTTTTTTTCATTTCACCCTTTGTAGGTTGTTTGTTCAAGCACAGGGAATTTCTAAGAGCTACTTGACTGATATTGATACAACAAAAATGAAACATCACAAGTTGCCAGGTGTCCCAGATATACACAGACTTTATTCATTTTGGTTTCTGGAATTTCTCATTCTCCTCTTGCATTATTTAATACAAATTTTCCTGATTTGTGTGCCATTCTCTTAGCCCCTTTTTTTTAATGAGGTAAACCTGGTTGCCTAAATTGATATGCCATTTCCGCATTACCCTGGGAAAATATCTACCTGTAGCAGCCCCCGGGATCCATCTAGGGCAGTGGTCAGGGAACAGGGGTAAATTACCCCAAATAGGGTAACAATGAATTTCCTGGGGGTAATGCTGTCGATTCACATGCTGTCAGTTGGATTGTAGACACCTTTAAATGTGAAATTGCTGTTGTACCAGAAGAACCTGAAGGGTTGGCAGAGGCACTTCTTGACCTTTGATACAATAATGAAGCACGTATTGCATTTGAAAACAAAGCAGATCTATCATTTTTTAGGATGTCAACAGCTGCAAAGGCATTCAAAGTTGCACGTGCGAAAGCAGTCAAAAAGTTGCTGCCTTTTGCAACCACCTACCTTACAAGGATTTTCCACTCTAACAAACATAAAAACAAAGCAGAGAAATCGATTGGACGCTGAAGACTGTATCCAAATTGCTCTGACATCAAAATGCCCCAATATTGATGCTCTCGTATCAACAATGAAGCAACATCATTTCTCCAAAATCTGAAGTTTTGAAGTTGAAGCTTTCAAAGAAAGTTTGATTAGATTCAATAAAATTTGAATTCCAATAATTAATAATATATGATTTCCTGCCTTTCATATCAAGGGGGTAACGTTCCCTGATCTAGGGGAAGGGGTAATGCAGCTTTAAGGTTCATGGATATGTTATAGTATCTAGGTACAGCATTAGGGGTCCTAGAGAGAGGGCTTTATTGTAATAGAAAAATGCTTTAATTACGGACAATAATACACCAACTGGCAGAGAATAGTCTGGGGTTGAGCATGTTGTGGCAATTGACAAATGTGGCGGATGGGATTGAGAATGTAGAAACCGCTTACTTTACCCAAAGTCAGAGGTTGCCTGTGTGAGTTTGGTGATGTCTTCTCTAGTGTGACAGATGCCAGTGTGCCTTAGCTGAAGCCCTCTTTCAAATTTAGCAGTGTCAGAAAAATTAAACTTATCAGTTTACAAAAAGAACTTAAACATTTCTGTTAACATTGCGGCACGTGAAGATAATTGGATTGCTGAATTCATTTACAAAAATGACCTCCCATGAGACAGATGCAATTTAAAGTGTGTAGCAAGGAGTAAGGCAGAGTAATACAATGCAGATCTAAAGACAGAGAGGGTTACATTACCGTCACTTCTGCTGCTTCGTACAGCTGGTAAGTCATGTGCTGTAAAATTATATTAATATTAGAAGGTTAAAAAAAATGGAATTTAGATTATGGCTATTTTGTTGCCTGAACCAATATTCATGTGAATGTAGCACTTTGTGCTTCATGTCTACTTAGCGCCACTTGTTCCTAGGAAATTGATAGGCTGAATATTGGATAAGCCAGGTGACTACTAAAGATATCACCATGCATCAGTTATTTGCCAAAGTCCTATCATTTGTCTGCCTACCACAGCCAACAACGTACTCTGGTCTGTGTGTGGCTAACAAGAATGCAGTCTCCTAAAAATCAAAAAATCAAACCATCTTACTCTTCATCCCACATACTAGAAGGTAATTGGTAGCCAAGACCTCATATATTCGGAGAGCTCCTAAAGATCAATTTTTAGTATGAGAAATCAATGTACGTTAAATACAAAACTACAGTGCTTTAAAGGTTATTAACCAGGTATTATTAAAGATGATCTTGCATATTGTTGATATTTTACATTTCTAATAACTACCAGTGCAGTTGACTGGGATTAGTTATCTTCACCTAGTGAATCAGAGCACAGAGGAAGGGTTGATATCGACCATTCAGATTTTAGTTGACATTTTCCTAGTACAGCTATGGGGAAAAACAAAAACAAATGTCTGGTTGGTTATGATGTTTTATAGCTCTTAGACCACTTTTGTACTACAGTTTGTTATTCCATATAAATATACTATCAGAGTGCAGAAACATTTCTGTTAACTCCAGGGATGCAACATCATCATCATCATCTAGTTATCTACTAATTCAGCAGCGCTGTACAGAGAACTCATTCACATCAGTCCCTGCCCCATTGGAGCTTACAGTCTAAATTCATTAACACACACGAACACAGACCGAGAGAGACTAAGAGCAATTTAATAGCAGCCAATTAACCTACCAGTATGTTTTTGGAGTGTGGAGGGAAACTAGAGCACCCGGAGGAAACCCACGCAAACACGGGGAGAACATACAAACTCCTCACAGATAGGGCCATGGTCGGGAAACAAACTTATGGCCCCGGTGCTGTGAGGCAGAAGTGCTAACCACTGAGCCAACGTTCTGCCGACTGATGTGTATAACTGACATTATGCAATATAACGGAACAGCTTTTAGAGGTTGGGAAAGGTAAAGCAGAGTACATTGAAAGTACCTCATGTAAAAAGGGCTTCTTTAAAGGTTTTTTTTATTATAATGGATTGCAGAAGATTTAAAGGTTTGTTTTTAATCATGGTGAAAGTTTTTTTTAAAAAAACCTGGTTGGATATCTGATGGCAGACTGTGATATACTAACCCTAAATGGCTTAATGCTTTTTATGAAAGAGATAATAAACATTTACAAATGTATAAGTGAATTTTAGGAAGTCTAAATTGACGGTACTTGAATAGAGTCTGTTCTGTGAGGGAATATGTTTTCTGTACACGTTATACTTGCTGCAATGACATTGTGCGACTATTGAAAACTGCTTTGCTAAGTCATCTGAACTTTTAGTTTCATTCTGATTCGCAATCGCCTACACATACTAGAGGCAGCCATTTTGTAGGCCGAACCAATATTCTAGAATGCCGTCTTTGTGTTTACTGCGTCCTCGATGTTACCAAGTAACTGATGGGCGTAATATTGGTTCAGTCCACAAAATGTCTGCCTCGACTGTGTAAGTAATGGGTATAATTTAACAGAGTACTTAAATTCTGTCATAATACAGATATACATATATTGTTTTATATTCAATCTTGTGCTTTTGGTTTTGTAGTCCATTAACATTTTCAGTTAATTTACTGTATATCAATTTACAGTCACACACACAAATTGTTTTGCTAAAAGACATTTAATACAGTGGGAAGACAGATGGTTTCCTACCACACCTGATCAGTCTCCACAGTCTTCAAATCTTTACACATCTCTTTATGAAAGCTGACCCCACTCCCACCTATACAGCTCACACTATAGCACTCCCACAGCTGTCCTGATCTCCACTCTGAGCCACACTTGCTCATCTAGTTTCAGTCATCAGATTGTAAGCTCTCTCATGAGCAGGGCCCTCACTACCCTCTGTTTTCATGTCTGTATTTATTTTGTCTACCTTGTATGTCCCTGTTTTATGTACATCCTGTTATCCCGACTGCCCTATGCTGCAGGCAGGTCATTATGGCGCCTTATAAATCATCAATGATCATAGTAATAATAAAAAAAATGGAGAAATTCTTTGTTCATAGTTCCTGGTCTTCAGCATAAATGATCATTTGGTGTAAACAATTTTTCAAAACTACTCCCGTTAATGTTTTTTTCTCTGCTTTTTATCTGCATGTACAGGCCCATTATGATTTTGATATCACTTTGTGTTACTTCTTCTGTCCACTAATTTTAACCTGGCACAGACTGTCCAATCAGTTCACAGAAAGGTCATCTGGGCTTTACTTAGTAAATCAGGAAGTGTTCCTGAAGAGAAATGTTTGTGGTGTTTGATTACGGCTCCCATTTACCAGGGCAGTATCCTTTTCTTCTACCAGGTTCCAGACTCCTGATGCAACCAAATTAAAATAATAGAAGATAGGTACCCGCACTCTATATTGGTACAAACAAGGCGTGACAGGGTGGAGTTGATGGCATGGTGTCCTGCTTTTTCATTGAAAAATGATAGTAGCCCGATCTCTGATGGATAGTGCAAAGAAGTACTTTGTTCTACCTATTGTTACTTTGGAGTCTGAGAGTATTCAAAAGTGTAATGTACATTATGAAATATACTTCAGTTTGGGATCTCATGCTTCTTTTCATCCCTCTGTCTTCAGGAGATGTGGTGGATGTCTATCAGAGGGAGTTCCTGGCCCTCAGGGATCGCCTGCATGCTGCTGAACAGGAGAACCTGAAACGCTCTAAGGAACTCAACCTGGTCCTGGATGAAATCAAACGGGCCATATCCGAAAAACAAGCCTTACGAGACATCAACCGCACGTGGAGCAGCTTATCTGGTGAGACAAGTTTCCAACCAAGCAAAAACCTAGCGTTAAGCACCCTTCACTGTTCATACCCATTATATTTAATTCCTACATGACATGTTTTCTGCTTAAGAACGGGAAATGTCACTGTATTGGTAACAATCTATTGACAGTTCTGCATTTACTGTTTCATATGATATAGAAGCCAGTGCACGCTCTCTCAGGGCCAGTGGAGCAGTGTTGTCGTCCTGCCCTGGAAGCGGTGGGCCCACCCCTACTGTTGCTTAGCTTTGTGTATGGGGATTGGGGGCAACATCTCCTGCTCCCTTCAGTTGGGGGGTGTGGCCACATCATAGCGCAGCCAATCACTGACATGGAGTTGCATCAGCTCTTCACGGGCAAGAAGCGGACGGCTGCTTTTCCTTCATGTCGGCAGCTCCATGTGGGGTCAAAGCACCTAGGTTCTCCTAAGGGTAGCACCGCCCCTGAGTGCTCTGGCTAACGAGAGCATCTTCAATGCACTTGTCCATCAAATTTAGTTTTTATTTTAAACCAGCGGGCTATGACCACTAAAGATTATTTTCTTTTAGGAACTTGATCAGTCATGGTAATAATTACGGTAGAAAACAAGCCATATTTGTCACCTGTATCTTTGCATAATAAAGTTTTTCATTTCTTCTGCAGACATTTAGTTTGGTAGAAATTTTATGGGGAAACACCACAGATACATGTTATGGTTTAGTCCAAATTCTTCTTCCTCTGGTCTTTCTATTGTCCATAGTTACTGTCGCTTGATATTAAGTGAATTAAAATAAGGTTTGTTGATGGCAGACATTTTGTTTGACCTGTTTTATGAGCTTGTTAATAGATCATTTAGCTATTACCCATGTTGGAGCAATTAAAAGTAATGTTTCCCAATGGCTTCAATGGCACATCCTCTTAAAAAGCTTTGGATCTGAAGACATATAAGAAATATTACAGGTTCCTCTGCATTTCTGAAAGTAGTGCTAGCGAGTTCTTTTCTGCTACTGAATGTTAGGGTAGAATACTTCGAAACAGAGATTGCAACTAGACCCCACAGCTGGTAGAAGGGTGAGTCTAATAGCCAAAGTTTAGTTGTTGGAGCCTGGGCTGCTGAACTAAAACCTGGTAATGGTGGTGTCAGAGAATATGGTTTTATGAAAGCATTTACAACAAGGAGATTGTAAACAAATAATTTCATGATGTGGAGACAGTTCCAGAAGCAGGTGGAGTCCTTTATTCAGAACTACGATCTTTGTATGACAACAAGTGACCGATAAGATGGCATCATTGTGTTTCCTCGTTACATTCTGTCCAATCAGATTGTTCACAGCATATGCTGCAAGTTGCTTCATTCAGGCATGAGTTCTCTATTTGCCATTTGTGCTGTAATAGAAGACCATTCGTCCACACATAAAATAAAATATTTTCTTTTAAAGGAGTTTTCTGTCTTTAGCAATTTTTAAAAAAATAACTTTGTTTAACAATAGTAGCACTTTGGGTGTTTCTCCGCTGATAATATTTGTCTTTTGTGAATTGATTATTAATTCCCAAAACGGCTGCCTCTACTGTGTGCAGGCAACTGGCAAACTAGCAAAAGTGGTTATGATAGAGTTTATTTTTGATAAACTAAGTTAATTCTTTCTACGGATCCGCTTTAAAGAAGATGATTTCATACTCTCATTTTCCTATGCAAGTGTATAAAGCAAACACCATCATTGAGCACCACACTAATCTTTGTTAGCTTTGTGTCATTTTTAACACACAGCTTCAAGTACCATCCATGGCAGTGCAGTCAGTTTTTATGGAGGAGTTTTTATAGTTATATACAATAACAAGGAGCAGTCCTTGTTATTTATATAACTATATAAAGTTTTATTTGTGGATTTGCTCACAGAATTCTTGGATTGGAGCTGCAGGTGTATTTGTGAGCCTTATATAGCTATATCTTTGCAGAAGGTTGATAATTGTGAAATACACGCACCTATTTAGCGACTGAACACAACCCAAAAGGTTGAACGTATATTTAGTGTCTTTTATGGAGGAGGTTTTGTGTTTCTGTGTGTTAGTGGATAAAATACTGTTTTTAAAATGATTTCCTACCATTGTCCTATTATGGTCTAATAGAAATAATGACCCCCAGTTGGACAACCCTAATTTCTGGAGAGCGCCGATTAGCACTTAAACACCATTGCATGCAACAATACGATGACAGTGTGATTAGAAAGTCTAAAAACAAATGCTTTACCGTAATTCTGTAACATGATGGACTAGTGAATAGTGTTTATTTTAATGTAAGCTCATTTTGTTTTTCCGCTTCTGTTCCTCTTTAATGGATTCATGTGACCTCTCCCTTGTAGCAAATTACTTGGTACATTCCTAGCTTTGCGGGGAAAAATGTGTTTTTCTCCAAACCCAAATTGAACTAATGCTTCTTCTTTAATACATAGACCAAGTCTCATCTATCAGTGGTCTGTTGTAAATGAGTTCAATTGTCTTCACTGTACAGTCTCTGTTAAATCCTCAGCAGGCTATCTGATGTTAATTTAAAGCCATCTCAAAGTATGTTTGTCTTCTCTCTGTGTTGATGTTTTTCTTTAAGATGAAACCAAGCTGAAACTGTGGAATATCACAAACAAGAATGTGTTACATTTACCCACTATCTTCCACCATCTGCCCCACCTGCTATCCAAGGAAAACAGCCTGCAGCCGGCAGTACACGTGGGTCAAGGGAGGACCGGAGGTAAATCCTGCTATTTTCTATACGCTTCTTTGTTTGATCAGTCCAGAGATGTTCTATAATAACAAGTTATTAGCATATGTGATGAACATCTAACAGAGACTTATGGCTCAACCTTGGCCATCGGTGAGAACGACTTACCAGGTCAAGCCGCACTGACTCTGCCCAGTCCCTAGTGTTGCTATAGGAGTGCGGTATGGTTAGAGGTTGGCAGAGCGATTAGGTGCTGTTTGTCTCTACCATTAATAGTATTGTTCTTCTGTTTGTAAAGCACATACAATAAGTCAATCACAAATAAATGAAGTAATAGACATAAGTAACACAGATTAGTGTGAGTAATGCTGTGGGGACTCGCACAGAATGTAGCAAAAGACATGACAGGCCATTAGAGGGAGACGGACAGTGGACCTATATTGACAATAGATAAAAAGAACCCTGGGGGATAGATGTTAGTGAGGGCTTGATGGTAAAGAGCTTGAACTGCATTCTTAAATGGATAGGAAACCAATGAAGGAATTTATGTGGAGGAGGAGCAACAGGAGAGGAAGATGAGCCTAGCTGCAGCATTCTGGATTATTTGCAGGTGAGAAAGGTGTAAGTCAGAAAGGCCAGTGAGAAGGAGGTAGCAATAGTCAAGACGAGAGAGGAGTGAATGGACCAGGATTTTTGTTGTTTCCTGAGAGAGGATGGTGTGGATTTTAGTAGTAATATGGAAGAGAAAGTGGCAGGATTTGATGAAGGACATGAGAAGCAAAGCTGAGGGCAGAGTCAAGGTTGACTTCAATGCAACAGGCTTGGGTGAAAAGAGAGAGAGAGTTCTGTTATCAACCAAGAGGGAAATAATGGTGGGGGATAGCAACATTGGCATGATTTGGAGATGTTGAGTTTGAGGAAGCTCTGTGATATCCAGATAGGGACAGCAGAGAAATGTCTAGATACTTTGTATAGGAAGGAGGGAGAAAGGACAGTGGAGGATTCATAGATTTGCATGTTTTCGGCATAGATGCGGCATTGGAGGCCAAATTATTGCATAAATTTGCCAAGAGAGGTAGTTAAGAACAAGAATAACAGAACCTGGGAGGACTCCAATAGAGAGAGGGGGAGGGGGGTGGAAGCAGAGATGCTAAAGGAGCTGCCAGAGAGGTAGGCAAACCAGGATAGAGCTTTTTTGTGAAGACCTAGGGAGTAAAAGATGTGAAAGAGAAGAAAACGGTCGGCATTGCCAAGTCATTTGTTACTTTAGTGAGGGCAGGTTCAGAGAAGGGGACAGAAGCTAGACTGGAGAGGGTCAAGAAATGAGTGGGAAGAGAAGAAGTTGGTCAGACGATTGAAGCCAAGTCGTTCAAGAATTTTAGAAGCAAAGGGAAGCAGAGATAAGGGGCAATGGGAGAGAGAAGGGTGGGTCAAGACAGTGTTTCTTGAGAATAGGGGAGATGAAAACATGCTTGAAGGCAGAGAGGAAGACAACAGAGAGGTTAAAGAGGTGAGCAAGGTGACTTCAGGCTCTGGGCGAGAGGGAGTAGAGGAAATTGGAGGGGTATTGGGGGTTGCTGGACAGGGAGGATATGAAGGATGTGAAATAGGTTTGTTAGGCAAGAGAGAGGGCAGAATAGTAGGAGTCAACATCTGAGAGGGATTTCCTCCATTGCCGTTCAGAAGAGCGGGAGCAGTTTTGGAGGAGGCAAGTCAGAGGGGAGTGCCATAGTTGGGGTTTAGATTAGCGGAGACTAAGTGGGGTGGCAGTATTAAGGGCATCAAAGAGTGTAACGTTCTAAAGAAACAGCAGCAATAGGGCATGACAGGGAAGAAATAGGAACAAGGAAGGGTTTGAGGGGGAAAGCTATGTGAAGAGGATGCGGTCAATGCTGTTAAGTGGACGCTGTGTGAGAGTGACTTTGAGTTGGGGATGCAGGTGGTATGGAGAGGGTAAAGGAAAGGAGATTGTGGTCTTGGAGGATGAAGACAGAATTGAAGAAGTTGGATATGTGACACTAGGTCCAGGGAGTGATCATCATCAACATTTCATCCACATTTTTTTATATAGCGCCAGCAAATTCCATAGCGCTTTACAATTGGGAACAAACATTAATAAAACAATACTGGGTAATACATACAGACAGAGAGGTAAGAGAACCCTGCTCGCAAGCTTACAATCTATAGGACAATGGGAGTTGAAACACAAGGGCATGTGCTACATCATATTGCACACTGGACCAGCTAGAACGCAAAGGTAAAAGTATTGAGTGGACTGTGTGTGTAGAAATTTTGGTCAGAGGGTTGTTGTCTTATATTAGCTGTGTAGAGGATGGTAATAGGATAATCTAGGGGAGATTAAGATGGTGGTTGAGGAATATCATAAGCTTGTCTGAAGAGGTGGGTTTTCAGAGAACTCTTGAAGGTTTGAAGACTAGAGGAAAGTCTTATGGTGCGAGGGACTGAATTTCATAAAGTTGGTGCAGCCCGAAAAAAGTCCTGTAACCGAGAATGGGAGGATGTGATGGGAGTGGAAGAGAGATTCAGATCTTGAGCAGAATGGAGGCGTTAAGTTATCGTGAAATAGGGAGGGAGGGCCAGGAGGACAATAGCTGACAGCAACACAAACTTGGAGAGGGGAGAATAGGCAAAAGGGGTGATCTTCAAAGCAGGAGAGGGAGGGTCTGGGGGGGGGTTGGGGGGGAGGGTCAGGACTGGGAGTGTGGATGATGGAGAAACCGCCCTGAGAGAGTGCAGCAGGGAAAGCAGTATCGGAGGGGGAGATCCATGTTTCCATAAAAGCTAGGAGATCAAAGGAGTGGGAGAGGAAGAGGCCATGAATGGGAGTAAGCTTATTGCAGACAGATTTTGCATTTCCGAGTGTGCAAGGGAAGGTGAGTGAGTGGAAGGATGGGAATGGGTGATAAGTGCAGGAGAGGGGAGTGACAGCAGTGATAAACTTGGGCATGTAGTATGGAGAAATGATGTGGGGAGCCATGTGGAAGTGTTGAATAGAGATTAATAAGGTTCAGATAAATGTGACCTTGCAGAGTCCTGAAGTAGGAGAGTGGGCCAAAGTCCAGTTCAAATGCAATTCAACTCTTCATGCTTTTGACATCATGCTTATGATGGCCGGCAAAGCCTTGTGCAGACTTAAAAATACAGTGATTAAATAGAAGTCTTTGAATCGGCTGTTGCAATGGGAGGGAGTGGCTGAGCAATTAGTAAAGCATGCTGATTAACAGAAGATTTTGCATGGAAATAAGCTGACTGATGAAAAAACAAGGAGATGAGATCTTCTTTAGGTGTGAAGCATGCAGACAGGTTGAGTTGAAAATATCAGGAGTGAAATACAGAGTTACCTGTAGAGGGAGAAGAATAACATTTTAGATGATAAAATATTTGTCCTATTTTTTATTTTTTTTGTATCTGCCCTTTATTGGCTGTTGCAAGTAGACTTCCTTTGTCTGAGAGGCTGGGTGGATCCTGCTGTATCATGGCCATCCTTATAATTAGTAAAGATAAAAAAATCTATTGCATAAAATGAACGTAACAGTGTTTACTTTTTGTGTGACTCCACAGCAATATTTTCAGGTGGGAGGGGAAGACAAGTTGGAGTGCAGCAAGTGTCCTTTTAGCCCAGATACTGATGAACATCAATTGTGAGGTCTGCCAACAATATGACAGTTACTAGTTTAGATTATATTTCACCAGGAATGAACATTTATGTGTGTGTCACTGAATTCTATATATGAAACATTGTGACCCCCAGTGCAGCATATGATCACTAGTCTGTGGTACCAGCTGATGACCTAAATATAAAAGAAAATCTTGAGTAATTAAAATGTATTTTTATTGTGTGCAAAAGTCTGTAATTCTCAAATGTCATTTTAAGTTGACTTGTGGTTAAAATACATTACTTGTGATGTGATTTGACTGGCAATCTATTGGATTTTAATTGTTTTATTTATTTTTATATTGCATTTCTCATGTAACTTTCACAGTATCGATAGTGATGGGGATCCCCAGCGTGAAGAGAGAGGTTCACTCCTATCTGTCAGACACCCTCAACTCATTGATATCTGAACTGAACCAGCAGGAGAAGGAAGACTGTGTGATTGTGGTTCTAATTGCAGAGGTACCAGATACCCAGCACTTTGTCCTACAACACGGCTATGACCTATTATTCCCTTGTTGCTAGTTCTGAAACGTGTGTTATGTTTGTGGCCGTTGTTAAAATACATTTAAAGTGGATCCAAGCTGTTTTCTCAAGCACCCCCCAACCACAATTTAATGCATGTCTTAGGCTTCAGGTTAGTGTTAGCTGTATGAGGAAATTTAAGTCCGGTTATGTTTTTAGACATATCGGAAGTTTTTCTTGTAAAAACAGTACTGTGGTTTCATCCTTTTATATATCTATAGACCACTTAAGCGTGATTATATAAAAAGAGCCAAGAAGCCACAACTCAGATGAAAAAACAAGTCCTCCTGTTGTAGTTTTATCCCATATATCCATATACAATATTTTTGGGGCTATGCCACTGAAATATTGAACACAGGAGGTTCTGCAATAATCCTGCACCAGTAATCATCTGACTGAATATGATGGGAGCCTCTTGGACTCTGCTTACTGGTTTGTCACAGATGTAGGTAGACAAAGTGGATAAGATCTGTTCGTTCGTCCCTTCTGGGTGACTTCTGGTGTTGTTGGGGGCTATAAGTGCACTCAAAAGATAACAATACCAGTCAATAGGGGTCATCTTCCATTTTTTATCATGCTTGATAATGGTCCCATCAAACTCATTTGTAATGAATTGATGCTGGATTCCTTGTAATCTGAATGTACACAATGTCATCATATGAAATTGTTTCAAACTTGACTAAGGTATCTGAACTCTAAAATTGGGATTTATGTATTTTTGCTTAAGCAGACTTAGTGGCCATGATTTATATTTTTACTACAACATGAGGTCCTCATTTAATGGGTCCAGATTCTGGTAAATGCAGGCTTCCCTTTAACATTCAAGCAGAAGTCTTGAGAACAATGAAAATCTACAAGAACTCCGTACTATCTTCTCTGACTGTTAGATTCCCACACATGTTCACAGGTGGCTCGTCAGATTGAGCGTTAGATGGAAATAGGATCTTCATCGCTCTGTATGTGGGACCTACACAGTCATTCTGCCTAATTAAAATTTAAATTTCATTGTCTTTTGTTTTTGATCGGGTATAACTAACTGAAAATCTTTTCAGTTGGTAGGAACAAACTACACGTGTGTGCGATCATTACATGACTCCTTTAGCCCCTAATTATCTGGTCCTGGTTGATGCACTGATGGATCTGTGCAATTTCCTTATCCACTTGTCCAAGCCGGTCAAAAATGATCGATGATGGGTTTGAGCAATCAGATTAATAGTTTATCTATGGAAAATATTATAATGAGATCTGAAAAAGTCAAAATGTGACCTTGCAGTTAAAATTCACAATATCATGTACTAATAGTAATACAAAAAAATAATAGAATTGGTGTGCTGCGCTAAAAAGCATCCGGTAATATTGCTCCAAATTCCATAGGTTACTAAAACTTGACGTTTTATATATCATCATCATCATTTATTTATATAGCGCCAACATATTCCGTAGTGCTTTATATATCTGTACCTTTTTAGGACTACTAGAAATACAAATAGTCTGTCCACCATTGCTGATTGTCTTTTTAAACTTGCCCTCTGTGTCCTTCAGCATAACCAATTATGAATTGTGAGCAATAAGGCTGAGGTAACTGAATTCCCCAGAAATGGAAGGGGAGAGAGCTCCTGGGAATTAATCAGCCCCAGTCTCTCGTTACAGGGCGATGTATTTACAGTTACCTTCTCTCCCAGCCACGGTATGTGGTAATTGCATTAACACTGCGGTAAGATAGGTCTACAAAACTGCTTCTGTAGCAGAAAACATTGTGTCAGTTCAGTGTCTTTCCAGTGTGGTTTTGTAAGGACAATGTAGCTTCAGCCAGGAGAGCAAATATTTGTCTTTCTGACATTGCATCCTGGCATGACCCCTGTTAAATAAAAACATATACTCTGCTTGTGTTTAGGGTTTTCAGAAATGTATTTTCTTAAACTGGAGCCTGTCACCCTTGCACTGGACCTACCAATGCCCTTAAAACTTGAATATGAAAGAGTTTTTAAACTATGCTCTATATTCACACATTATCCACAGCCTATAAATTGATTGAGCAACTTCCACTTCTTTATTTATCTACAGCTGTCCTCATTTTTTTGCACTTTTAACACATCAATAAATGTATGAAACACTGTTTAAAATAGATTAAATGATAGTCAATGGTTAATAACACTTTGTTACAATTTTCTAACGCATTTAAAATTTTACAACTCTACTCCACTTATTTGTTATCTGTTAAATCACGCTGCCAGTGTAACAGATAGATATTGGTAAACGTGCATGGAAAACGCTTTGAAAACATCACTAAAATGCATTTAAAGTGCCCCTTAGTTTCTATGTGACTACCTGATCTGAGCACTGTGCAACAGGATCACTTTCCAATTTGGTCAGAAATGTTTTTTTTTTGTATTTATGCTTTTAAATATTGAGCAGTCTTTGTTATTAATTGATATTTTCCTCTCTGTTTTATTGATTTGTGATCATGGTGCAAGCCTACAGATTTTGGTTTTTAAAAATAGCAGCTAGTCTTTGAATCATTCACTTATGTAGCTTGGCTCAGCCAACACATGAGCCGATCACACATGTAGATGGTGACATCGGACAAAATCCAGCCATTCAGCTCTCAGGCCAGGCATCCAGATCTCTTCTGGCTTCACTGCGATTTTTATAGATTTTGATTGGATCATTATCTGGCATTGTGGTAATTATTGGGCCACTCTCACTGCGTCATCGAGCCAGTTCCCGATATTTGCTTCAGTATTGCAACTAGCACCATCAAGAGGGATCTCGGACCCTGGTGCAGCCACTCCTTGAGGTCTCATCCCCGTAGTCTGCACACACAGCCTGGGGAGGGGGTTGACCTGCAGACCAATAAAAATCTGTTGGTCCTCGCAGTCACATAATCTGCCCCAGATCGGTCTGTGGATAACAAACAGGGACAGAAAAACTTCGCCTTTAGCACCCCTGACTACGACATGGTGGTACTGTTACTAGTCTATAGGTAAATGCTGTACATTAATTGGTGACAGTACCAGGCTGCAGCATAGTGAAAAGTGACAAGTAGTTGAAAGACTGGGGTAGAGAAAAAATCAGTGAAAGTTTGGCTTACGGTGCAAACTTTTATTCATACAAAATAATGATCAACCATATGCTTCTAAATGTTATGTTTATATATAAACTTAATATACAATTATTTATAAACTTAAAGCATATCATTTTTGATTATGTCCCTTTAAAGCAAAGTAATCTTTTATGCAGGGAAAAAAACCTGAAAGTTACTTCTCAATATATTGTCCCTGTACCCCCATTAAACCAAAGTATAGACAGCTCTGTAAAGGTGCACTTTAACCCTCTGATTTACCACCTGTTAAACTACAAGTATAAGCATGCCCTTGGCTGGCTTCTCTAGTCCATATACGCCCAGATAATAATGTGTTTTACAGTTTTCTTAAAAAAAAAAATTCATTTTACTTTATCTCTGGATAACCACCGAGATAAGTGTCACTTAAAGTACATGTAATAATTTTGTCACTTACAAGGGGCGCATAGTAAGTGGTTTCATGTTTGCTTGAGTAAAATAGAGGAGAGATTGCTCTTCAAATGTCTTTTTGTAAAGACATGTCACACAATGTCATTTTAATTGGCAATGTCATTTGTGTAATCTTTGTAGCACCCTCTTTCAAGGAGGTTAATGGGGGAATGTTTGACATACAGAGCCTCGAATGTAGAGCTTCTAAGGTGGCGCATAGTCATAAGAACAAGGTCTGGACCCACATAACGTCCCAGCATAACTGTTTCTAAGATTAATGGCTGCATTTCTGTACGTTTTGTTTTCCCCAGTACAAACATAGCTGTGAAAACACATCAAAGGGCTGAAGTATTTTGGGGCTTCCGCCATCAGTAACATAGTAAATTCCCTGAGACATTGCTTGAGCACAAGTTGGAACAAGATTTTTTTTTTCTGTCTTTAGCAATGTGTTTCAAGCATTTTGTTGGCATGGTTATATTTATTACTGTTGTTTTTGGCAGACACTATGCGTGATTGATAGGTGTTGCAGTATTTAAGATATATTTGAAAATACACAGCCTGTCAAATCAATAAACAGAACTTTACTGATCTATTAATGGAGTAGAGATTTCTTTATTTCATACAAATAATGCACTCCATATTTATTTTTTTCTTAGCAAGCGCTGCAAATAATTTTACTTGCATAGAAAATGCACGAATACAGTATATATCCACGTTAATGCGCAAATAACATTTGTCAATCAAATTATATTTATAGAGCAGAGATCACATTAGTGCAGTAAATATTGATTCCTAAAGATAAATTCTAAATAGAAATTGTGGTCTGTCTGCAGTGCAGTCCTGATGTACTGTGTGATCTTACATCACATAGACATATGGATCACTCACCTTTGTTCCAAGTACTCACACATACAACATGAGATTGCAGTCGTTCTACGCTCGTATCATATTGTGAAGACGTCACATGTCCTCAAACCATGGCAGCAGTTTGGGTAGTACTTACACTACCTGCAAGCAGGGCCGGATTAACCATATAGCTAACTGGGCTACAGCCCAGGGGCCTCGGGCATCCAGGGGGCCCTTGAAAGTGCTCAGCAGCAGTATTGATCGGTCGGGGCGGGGGCGCCCCCGGCGCGCTGTAGTCTCCTTACTGAGGAGATCTTGTGAGTCTCACTCTAACGAGATTTCCTCAGTAAAGAGCGTACATTGCGCCGGGGAAGGACTGCAATGCCAGGAAAAGAAGGTAAGTGCCTTGGGGGCGGCTCGGCTCATGGGAAGGGGGCCCTCACGGGGGAATGGAGGCCCCCTTAGCCCAGGGGCCTCCATACTCTTAATCCGGCCCTGCCTGCAAGTAAATACTGTGTGAGCATTTTGTGTTTGGGGGCGAGATATATGGACACTGAATGTGCCTGTATGTTACTAGCTTTAATGTTGTTACTTTGTGAATAACTACTTATCTATGTTGTATGAGTTCTAACCCTTATCTAATCAGCCGTGTAAGTAATAGAAAGTTTCCCTGCAAGTGTCCTGCATTAGAGATACTGACAGGAAGTTGGGTTTGCATAGGTATAACATTTACCCCTTGCTCATCATAAAAATCTTTATTTGTATGTGTTATTAGTATATACAGTATTTTCTACGAAGGATCCTGCATTTTATTCTAAGCTGTCTTACAGTGCTGAAGTGTAACCTTCCCTCACCAATGGTCTGTTTCATAGAACAGTCTTGGTACCTTACCTGAACTGGCAACATTCTAAGAGCGTAGTCCAATATTGGCCACACCCCTGATCTGTTTAAGCCATACCCAGATCTGCTCAAACTATAATTATAATCCTATTTACTGGTGCCCATGCTTCAAATCAATACGCCCTTTACAGCCCTGAAAATTGGTGCTGTGCTATGAAAATTGGGACTATTGGTGTTGGGGCTGCATCCTAGGGAAATTATTAAGCTCCATTTACTGAAAGCTTCGTAAGTGACTGGTATATTTTCCCTCATAGTAATTTACAGTTAATTGTTTGTTAAAACATGGAAGCAAAATGACGTTGCTTCCCACACGCCTTCTACATGCCGTAGCCCATAGTTGCCTACTCTCCCGGAATGTCCGGGAGACTCCCGAATTTTTGTGAGTTCTCCCAGACTCCCGAGAGAGCAGGCAAAAATCCCGGATCCAGCTGTCTCTGTTGTTGAAGATGGGTGGGGGCGGGGCTAAATGCCGCATTGTGGCCCTGCCCCCTGTTGTGATTTGCCGAAATTGCATAGGATTGACAGGGGCGGAGCCTAACGGCACACCACGCGTGGCCACGGCCCTTCGACGGACCCCCTCCCGGACAGCTGCCTTCAAAAGTAGGTAAGTATGCCATAGCCGTCTGAGGGCAGAGAGAGAGGATTGTGGGACTTGTAGTTCAACCACTGAAGCAGAGCACAGTGAATTGAAATTATTTAAAATGATATTAAATAATATAATAATATTCTTTGATTTATAAATCTGTCCTTTTTTCTTTTTTACAGACTGATGCTCAGTATGCAACTGGCGTAGCTGAAAATCTAAAAAGCCTGTAAGTTATGTTTTATGTGTGTCTTCATAATTGCTTTCATGGCTTTCCTCTTCCTGAAAATCCTCTTCCTGAAAATCCTCTTCCTCCATGTTTTAGCCTTGGAATTAGCCCAAAGCAGAAATAAACACTCCTAGCTTGATAGCACAGATTTCTTTGCAGCGCCCTTGAAATGTTCGCATAGCATTCAGAAGCTTTTGCATACAATCTTCCAGTAGATGTGTCATTTTATTATAAGCATTTCATATACTGTTTCCAACAGCCTAGAATTACAAGTGTTGTGGAAGGATCAGATGAGAGAATTTGGGCCTGCTTATTAAGCCATTGCACAGAAGAAGTGATACTAGGGAGAGTTAAGCATGTAATCTCCTGGCTCATTCGCAGGCAGGTGGTGAATTGAGTATTTGTAGAGAAGTAAAATGTATCGAGAGGAAAAGCACTGCGGTGGAGCCAGAGTTATGGAGGTGGGTTAGTAGGAATATAGAATAGAGACATACCAATATAGATATATTATTTATTTGCACAAGGTGTACATCAGGTGTAACAATTGTTATATACTCACTCCCCACTGTAGTGTAGAGATCAGGGGCAAACGCAGGATTTGTAGAGTGGAGTTTCCACACCACGCTGCCAATGGGCGTGACCAGCATGCATGGGGGTTTGGCTATAACTTTAGACAGTGCTTGGCTGCTCCCCAACTCTTCCTATCCCCATCATATACATGGGGAATGCTGCGTGCACTACTGTTAGGTGCACGCAGCTCTCCCTTTTCAAGCAGAGCTGTGTGAAGCGGGGGCAGGGTCCAGCCACCTAAATTATACAGTGCGCCCCAGGCTTGGAGGGGGGTTTCCAGGCACTAGTAACCCCCCCCCCCCTCCTCCTCGGTTTGCCTATGGAGATAGCATAGAGATGAAGCTTGTCCTTGTTGGTAGTAAATGTGAAAACGGCGTTCCCTGATATGTACACAATATAATAATGTATTGAAGTGACATATACACAAGAGAATAGAAATAGTGCTGACAAATCTGAAAAAATAAATAAAATACAGTAATATCAAAAAATACTATTAAGTTGTAAATCGATAAAATTATCCACTTTTAATAAATATCTGAATATAAAATGAAGCCATACATGGCATAACTAAAGCAACTGAAAAAAAATATATACCGCAACAGCCTAAAATACCTCGCGTCAAACTATGAACCTGTGCTAGAGCAGATACATTAAGAACAGATGCACCCCAATGAAGCAGCGAAGTCTCTTTAAGCACAATGAGTGGAAGCGTCAGATACTCCGGGTGATAGATGTAAGAGTTCATGTTGCATCTACTTGTAGAAGTGCACTCTCCCAGGAGTCTCTGTTTTCTTGGGGCAGAAGCTTTCTTTTTAAAGGTCTGTATTATCTGAAGCAAAGGTAACAATGGTCTTATAGAAACTATAACTCTGCCCAATCAGTAATGCAAGCTTCAAGGTCCTTTGAATAGTAATTTTCCTTACGCGTTTGTTGTAAAAGTACACCTCCTTCAGAGGTATCAGCAGCTGTGTCCAAATTGTTTGTAACAAGTTACATATAAGGGTTATTGTGCTTGTTTTCTTGCAAGAGAGATTGGTGTCTTGAAACTGTTATTAATATGTGTGAAAGTTGCAAATTCCATATAAAATATAATTAAATACAAACATCTGTTGTTTTCCCCTTTAAAAAGGAGATGAGTCTCCTTTCCTGTCGCAGTCCAAATGCAAATATTAAGGAATGTGACTATACAGCTGCAAGTTTATAGAATATTGAAGCCATGCTAATAAATTAAGTGCTGTCCGCTAGAGGGGTCAATCCGCAATCAGACAAATGGAAGTGGCTGGCTAGTACTGCTGACCGTTGTCGTCATTGCAGCGGCAGGAGATACGCCCACCCGACAGGTCTACTTAAGCAATTACGTGAATACTCCTTTACTGTGCTTGGTCTACAGTCCTCCGCCCTTCCCTGTTCCACTTATACAGTCCTAAGAAGTTAGAAGCTTAAGATACAACAAGATCTGCGTATGTTTATTTGGTGTGCTTGCTTGGTACAGGAATGCATATGTTATGCAAATAAAACAGACGTACGTTCACCTGTACATGAGCTCCGTAGTGTATGACAATAACAGGTATTTGTAGTTGTGAATAAAGGGAGACTGTGCCAGCGCTGGTTGTACAACATATAGTCCATTTATTGATCCAATAGCTTGGACTAATGTATGTGCATTAGCTTGCTTAAATTTGTACTTCTCCAGTTTTAACTGCCCTATAAGCAAAATAGTTTTACTATTCTGTGTATTTCCAGCAGTTTGATAGGGTGTCCTCTTGCTCTGGGATTTTTGGAAAACCTGAACCTTGTGAAAACTCTTAAAACAGTTGTCCACTTTTCAACAACCCCTCTGTCAGTGGTGTCCCAACTCCTCCCTCTGAAACATTAATTTCGGTGCACTTGCAATAGGGGTCCAAAGTGACTTCATGATTTGAAGGTCCCCCTCCCAATGAGTTTTAAGTTGTGGAAGGTGTCCATTTTGTCAGGAATAACATTTTATTTGAAGCAGTTCTAGAGAATTGATAGGCTGAATATTAATTCAGTCACAGAATGTTTGCTTCTACTGTGCATTTCCTTTAAGTTAGGCAGGAGGTAAGTAGCATCTTTTTAGGAGCCAGGGAAGATGTGTCTCCAAGTTCTTGTAGCAATTTTAGGGGCATATTGGCTAACTGGTGTCTGGAAAGTATTCTGCCCTGAGGGATCAATCCCAAAATTATACTAAGTGCCTGCTCATTTCAAGTGGATCAGCTTCTCTGTAGCACAAATGCTTAACAAATTTGCAAAGTGCAGCTAAATGCTTAGTCTTGGTGTAGTGAAATGAGGGGGTGTGAGGGCTCGGACATCTATCTTTTCAAACTCACTCAATGCAAACGGGCTAAAATCACCAGCTCATAAGTAGATGGGTTAGCAATAACTTTAATATATGCTTATTTTTTCTACCGGAAAGTAACAGACAACATTTATTTTCAGCTGGGGGGATATTACTCTGAAAATTGTGGAGTTTCTATTTAAACAATCCTAATGCTATTTGCACATATTGTAATAGGCTTTTAAGCTTCCTTCACATTCACAGCTGAACTAACCATTAATGAGGATTTGAAGCTAACTTACAATACGTCTTTTAAAAGCAGGCACTTTATCTGGAGTTGTTTTTCCCTGTAAGAATGCTGAAATTCTAGTCTTCTACTGGGATACATATAGTTTAATGGCACATGGATGGGTAGAGTGTGTATAGATGGATCTTTGGAAAGACATTCTCAAATTTCACTGTCTCCCACAGACTTGATTTGGCATTTTGTACTTTCCAATCAAGATAAAACCTTCAGCCGTACAATAAAAAGCCTGAAAGCCCTCTTGAGACTGAAACATAAGTAGTGAAGGAACTCCCCTTCTGCCTTAGGCCCCTCTTCCAGAGCTGGAAATGTAGCATGTGATGTGACTGGCAGTTCCTGCCAACACGCCACATAATGGATGGTTATCGGAGAATAATAGGCTTCTTGTAATGGGTTCATTGTGTAGCGTTGGCTGCTGAAATTACCAGAAGTTATCTAAGAATGTGCTTTGTTCCCCAAGTATTGATTTATCCTTCCTATCAGCTCTGTTGGACGTGCTATCAGTCAGCAGGTACGATTTCACTGATCCTGTAGGTAGCTCTTCCTAGCACTCTGGAATCCGGGAGGCTTTTACCATCCACATGGGGACTGATTTTGTAACTTTAAAAGTAAAGTCATTATGTGACCTTCATATATATCAAATAATGTAGATAACAGAGCTAAATAGTATACATGAAATAACTGGAGTGTTTATACTAAGTATGTCCTACATGCTCTCGGCCACGCCTCTGCATCCGGCTGCCATGTTAGGAGGGAGGAGCTTCTCTAACTAAACAAGCAGACTGGGGGGTAAATGTATCAAATGAGAGTTTTCCGGCGAGTTTGAAAAGTGGAGATGTTGCCTATAGCAACCAATAAGATTCTAGCTATCATTTTGTGGAATGTATTAAATAAATGATAGCTAGAATCTGATTGGTTTTTCAAACCTGCCAAAAAACTCTCAGCTTGATAGATTTACCCCTGGGACTGACAACTAGGCAGACTCAATCTGCAGAAATGCACGTAGTGGATTGGTTGGTTCACACAAAGAGGCGTGTACGTAACCCTCACGTGATGGAGGACATTTTTTGACACCTTTTCCATACCCAGTCAAAACCACATCACTGATTATATGTGGATACATTGTAGTACTTGATTTAAATCATACAACCGTTCCTCAGTAGGATTGGCATTCTGAAGCCCTCATATAGTACTTTAGGCTTTTCAAATCTGTCAACAATAATTGTGCTGCGTGGTGTTTGAATTAGAGATTTAGCTGTATGAAAACTGCTGCCGCTCTGTCTTGTGTTGTGCTTGGTATCCTTGCAGAGAATATTACATCCACAGAAGATGTCATGATCAATAGCAGGCACTCTGGTGTGCATAGGAAAGAAACTCAGTCCTTTATCTGAGGTACCATGCGATCTTACAGCTCCTCAGACGGGTTTATAGTGTGTGTGTGGCAGAACTGAAGGCTGTTGTTTTGTTTGCACATCAGACTTCCTGTTTTGTAAGGTGGCTGAAAGGCATTGCTGCTCCGTCCCCCGCAGTCTGGCTGGTCTGTGATATGTGGGAGGGGGACGATGCACGTGGCAACTGGTGGCATAAAGGTTTGATAACATACTCTAGCCTTCACATTCTCTTGTGTATCACTTATGTGGTATATATGGGTATATGAGACTGTATCAAGGGCATATTGGCTGAGGGGATATGTTGCTTATCTTGCTGTAATTTAGGCTATGTGGAGGTATGTTGTGACGTGTCAGGCTACAAGGAGATATATTGGCTATGTGCTGGTAACTTGAATATAAAGGGATATGTATTGGTTATCTGACTAATTATATCTAAGTAATTCAGGCTATATTAGCCCGCATGCTTAGTATTCACCACTATGCTGCAATAAATTCTCCCCCAACCCATGCAGTGTGTGGTTTAATTTTCATTATAATAATAGAAATTTGGCGGCATGCATTCTGTATTGTGGTGCACTACAAATATCATTATTGCTCTAATGAGCTCATTCATGGTTTAGCTCTAATTAATTGCATTGGTTTTGTAGCATCTGTGATAGACTGAAACTTTGGCTCTGCACTGCGTTACACAATCTACTATCCCACTGTTCAAAGTTGTAGGTCAGTAAGAAAATTTATACAGTGGTTAATATGTTCTTGTCCGTCCTGATATAGGGACTTCTGACTATATATTGATCAATATAGCAAGATGTGTTGCCATACTGTATTAACGTTCTCTCCATTCCCTCTCCCCACCATGTAAGTCATGCCTCACCTTCCTACCTCCACCACATTGTAATTCATTTTGCTACTCTTCCTCATTTCTATCCCCTTCTCTGACACTTTGTCCTGCTTCCCAATTTACCTGACTGTACTGTACTCGCACGGCAGAATGTCGGCTTGAGATAGAGAGGTTTCATATCCTCTACTTTGAGGTGCGTTGTGCAGTTACGTCAGCGCTCTCACTAGAAGAGCGGATATGATCTCCCCAGTTATAAGTGGGTGTACACATCCTGCCACTGTTGGCAGGAAGGTGTTGGAACGCTGTTCCTGTGCATTCCGGTGCAAATTAAACCCTTGCGGTTTATCTTTTTATTATTATTATTATTATTATTATTATTATTAATTTTTATTTATAGGGCGCCACTAGGTGTCCGCGGCGCCGTACAGGGACAAACGAAATTACAATACGAGGTGAGACAGCACAGTACAGTAAACAATAATCACAGTAACTCAGTAAGCTCAAGGCACAGCTAGCAGGGCGGGGAGAGGGGGATGTCTGCCAACAACGGCCCCAAGGAGGGGGGCACGTATGAGAGGGAGACCCCCAGGGGGAAGAGGAGGGAGCGAGATGGGACGGGAGAAGAGGGTCCTCAAGGAGGAAGGCAGGAAAGCTGGCGAGCAGAGTTAAAAGTGGAGAAGACAGGAGGAGAGAAGACCCTGCTCAAAGGAGCGTACAATCTAAGGGGTGGGGTAGACTGACAGAGAGACACAGGGGAGGGAGGGAGGGAAGGAGGAATGGATAGGGGGAGGGGAATAAAGGGAGTGAAGGCTAGGGGAAGGGGAATGAAAGGGAAGAGTCAGAAGAACAGGTAGGAAGTTAAGTGGGAGACTGGAAAGCTTTAAGAAAAAGGTGGGTTTTTAAACACCGTTTGAAGCTGGACAGATTGGGGGAAGTTCTGATGGCGGGAGGGAGCTTGTTCCAGTGGAGGGGGGCAGCGCGGGCGAAGTCTTGGATACGTGCGTGGGAGGAGGTGATCAGGAGGGAAGAGATCTTTGAAGAACAAACATAATGAGGGAATTAACCGTGGACGCCTGCTCATTCCTATTAAGTCTGCTAAGTATGACATCTATTGCTGGAAGAGGAATGATATAGCGGATATATTATTACATACTACATGATTGTCATTTCACTTACAATGTATACATTTCAGAAGTTGTAGTACAATGTTAGGTAATTAATATATGTATTGGTAGTTGTACATGTTCCTAGAACATTGATAAAGGGGATTGTATCGCGAAAAAAATGAAAGTATTTTAATGTATGGGCCAAATGATTGCGATCTAATGCACCTTCATATCACCATGGAATCTTGTGTATTTGTAATGTGTATCGCCCTCCCCTCCCCCCACTTCAGGAGCCCTTTCACACTGACGGTCAGCGAGGAGGCTGACACTCCATATAACGGCCAAATCTGGTGGGACTATGCCAGAGTTGTCAGTCATACTCACAATAAAAAAATGCTTGTTCACACAGCAAACCACATGCACTGTACAATACCTCCTCCTCCATCAATCACCTGCAAATCTCTGCTAAACTTGCTACATACGATATCAGGCTTGGCTTGGTGGGGGGATTCCCTTTGATATAAGACAGAGGTAGATATTGTGTGACCAGGTTGCCAACACAGAATGAAAGTGGATATTGGCATATATTACTGAAAAGGGGAGGTGAAACCCTGTAAGTCATGTACATTATAGAAACAAGGGCCATGGTTTTGGAAAGGCAAGTTAAAATGAAATCAATTGGCCCAAACATTACCATAACTGGTTTATATTTTTGTATTTCCAGACCTTTGAATTAGAAAAGAAATGGATACAAAAACACTGTATTGGCTACTGAATAGTAACATCACATAGTTGATACATTCTTACAACTCTGTGTTTGATCATTTTCTTCCACACGTGTGGGCTGAGCCAATATGCAGTATATCAATTGATGAGGAGCCAGATATGCCACTGAGTGAAATGATAACTTCTTATTAGCTGAACCAATAATCGTGAGAATAAATCCCCATCCTGCATAATCTCACTACTTTATAATGAGTGGGTTTGCTTCATTCTTTCGAACAGCGTTTTAGACCACAATGTGGCTGGCCTCTCTGCGTGTAGATGACATTTTAAAAGAAAATATATGTTTTATATTTCATTTAAAAATCAAAATGCATGTAATCTTAACCCTCGTTTGTTTATAGGTTTCCAAATGAAATCCAATCAGGCCTTTTAGAAGTTATATCCCCATCTCCCCATTTTTACCCCGATTTTTCACGGCTTCGAGAATCTTTTGGTGATCCCAGAGAGCGTGTAAGGTAACGATTCTTTCGGCTAATTATTTTGTAACATTAAGCATAGCCCTGACATCTAGATTTGGCTTCTGGTTTTTCAGACATTACTTTCTTTTTCTCTGCAGTGTTAATCTCACCTTCAATGAATGTTATGTCCATGGCTTGTTGTGTTTAAGAGGCTGCTAATGGATGTTTTTTATTTTTTTTTATTATAAACACAATATTGTATGTTATTTTGCATTCTGTGTTTTCATTTCAGTGCTTGTCCTTCACATTATTTGTGTTTATCTTTTGAGATAAATTGACCATTGCTTCCTAGGGCAAACCTGCAGTTCATGATATAACAAGTAATTAATTATCCGTGATAATTTTTTAACCAATACTGCCGGATTCATACACAACCTGCGTTGCACTCTGGTAAATGAGAAGTAAATGCTATAATCATATCTGTTTCCAGACACTAAATATAGAAGCTGTAATAGATGGCAACATGGAAATATCCATTACATTAATTATCTTTTAACAGTTTATCCTACCAAACGCCCCCACTTTGTCATGTGTATAAATCATTGTTTTGCAGGTGGAGGACAAAACAAAATCTGGATTATTGCTTTTTAATGATGTATGCCCAATCAAAGGGCACATACTACGTGCAGGTACGTTTACACTTTGGATTGCAGTGCTGCTTTTATGCAAAAAAACTATATTGTTTTGGAAAGTGAAAGATCACTCAGCAATGAGAAGGATTTATTTTTCTGTTATATCTAGTGCCGTACCTCTTTCTGAAGCCTGTACCCTAATTCTGGGATGGACTAAAACAAAAACTAGTTTATATGTTATAGATTGTAAGCTTGCGGGCAGGGCCCTCTTACCTCTCTGTCTGTATTACCCAGTATTGTTTTATGACGGTGCCTGTTCCCAATTGTAAGGCACTAAGGAATATGTTGGCTCTAGAAATATAAATGTTGAGGATGATGATATAGGCAACATCTATAGAATTCCTTCACTGGTTTTACGCAAAGTACAAAGTTGACAGAGTTTTAGAAATACATGCCTTTTCCACAAAATTAGATATCCCCTGACATACTTAGGAAACAAGCAGTTTATATACAATGCTTGGGGAACATGTTATTTTATTTTCCTACTATTATTATTATTATTATTATTATTATTATTATTTATTATTTATTATTATTATTATTATTATTATTATTATTATTACTATTATTATTACTGTTATTATTGTTGTTGTTATTTTTCTTAAGCATCCTACTCTCCCAAATGCTATGCATTTTTTGCATTTATACTAGTATCTGTTGTTTGAATCTCTTGAAAGACCCATATAAATCATGTGCTTTGTTCTATTTTCCACTTGTAATGGTTCTCCTTTACACGTTCTATTATTCTTGCATTTTCAATGTGTGTTTTATGTTCTGGGTCAGGGGCGGGCTGGGCCGGGGGGCATCAGTCCCCCGGGCCGCTCAGAGTGACCGCTGTTCGGGTCGGCTGCCCCCCCATGGATGCAATATTACCTCAAAATTGCATCCACGGACACACGACGCGGGCGCGTCAGCGCATAGGCGGCCGCATCACATGACACACGATGCGGCCGCGCCATCAAAGACGCGGCATGTTGTGGGTTTCTCCATTTTCTCTCTCTAATTTGGACTATTGCACCCTCTCAAACAGTCTTATTACCTATCTAATTTGGATCCTAACATAAATGGTTTACCTATATAAAGAACTAGTTTCCTTAGTTGTGTACAGAATGTGCACTGTGTGGGGTTATTGCTACTGATCAAAGTTCTTTTTCCTTCCCGCAGTTGGAGGACGATATTGTAGCCAAACCCAACTATCTCAGCACGATGAAGAACTTTGCCCTTCAGCAGCCCTCGGAGGAGTGGATGATTCTAGAATTCTCCCAACTTGGTTTTATTGGTAAACAATGTTTCATTTATTTCCCCAGTACAACAGTGTTGGCTTTTCCATTTCCATATAAAACTTTTGATGCCTTCTTAGTTATGACACAATCTGCAATCTTGTGCAATATGTTCCTAATCTCCACGGCACAATTTAGCGTCTGAAAGTGAAATGACATTTATTGGTGTAAAGCAGTTTGTATTCCACTGTTAATCATACATCAAGATGCAGTAATTATTTAATACAGTACTACGCATAGCCAGCTGGTAACTGGTGCACACTTATTTTCTGAGACAATGAATACAAAATTGAGATGTGAATTAATCTATCCCATAGCATCGATTTGCATTTGAGTCTATAAACATCTAATAAAGGAGCTGTTATACATTAATGAAGCAATTGAGCATGAAATCAGACCAGACTTCTTTGACATAGTTGAGAAATGTTTCAAGGTAAATATTTTCCTAAGGTGCACGCTCCCCCTAAACGTGTCCCCTGGGTCTGCTCCTTGCATGGCTCTGACGGTTTGTAATCCAGAACCAGCAAGGTAATTTTGCTAACCATATTTAAATGGTGGCAGAGTGAGGTGGAAGCAGGAAAACCACAATTGTGATTGCGAATCACATTTACACACATGGATGCTCTAAAAAACACACATCCCTATAGTTCCTTGGTTCCAATGCTAATCTTGGGGCAGCATGGTGGCTCAGTGGTTAGCACTTCTGCCTTACAGCACTGGGGTCATGAGTTCAATTCCCGACCATGGCCTTATCTGTGAGGAGTTTGTATGTTATCCCCGTGTTTGGCGTGGGTTTCCTCCGGGTTCTCCAGTTTCCTCCCACACTCCAAAACATACTGGTAGGTTAATTGGCTGCTAACAAATTGACCCTACACTGTGTGTGTGTTAGGGAATTTAGACTGTAAGCCCCAATAGGGCAGGGACTGATGTGAGTGAGTTCTCTGTACAGCACTGCAGAATTAGTGGTGCTATATAAATGAATGGTGATGATTATAATCTTGCTGCCTGTACTGCTGGTTATAGCATCAGTTCTGATGGGTAGCAGAGCTTTTAGGGTTAGTTTGTTCCATTTTCCTTGCAGTCCCTCTCAGTAAATGGACACAGTATACCTGTAAGGATGTGTTCTGGTTTTCTATAATTCCTCGGTGGGCGGGACTACAGATAGTGTGAAGCTGTTGGGAGGAGGTTAGGGCAGAACATCAGGAACATTTAAATTTCTCCTGGCTGAGGCTTCAATGCTTAGTTTTCTTTTGACTTTAAATGATTGCCTTTGTATTCATTCAACAAAGGACTATTTCCTAAAGAGTACACCATTTTGGTTTTATGGGAGAACTAAGCTTTTATCATTTGCCTTGCATGCCAAGATTAAAATTAGGTATATTTTGCAAAAATAGTAATTTCCTGACAGATGTATATACATTAAACTGTGTGGCTCACATCCATTACACAAAACTGCTTTTTAACATGTAGGCTTTAATATTACACTAAAAGCATTTTTTCAGGAACAGTCCGTAAATGTAACCTAACAAATAGCAGTAATATTGTTAGCTGATCTTCAGAGCCTGAAAGTGTAAAAATGTAAATCTGCTTGACTTTCTGAGCATTTTATTATTCGGCATTTCTGCCCCTTCTTTAATGTAAGTAGAAACGCAGCAATCTTCCATTGTTGTGTGCAAAAATAGTAATCAGCCCTCTGAGCTGAACAACTCAATCACATTACTGTATAAAAGTAGATATAAATGCAAATAGGTACATTGGCGGCTCCCCTTGCATTAATCAAGTAGAGCGGGTTCTGCAAGCACATTCCGTGTCTAACATCTAGAGCAGAAAGAAAATCTGAAATACTTTTTAGCAATAAAACAAAAAAAAATTGAAATATTAGTCTGTATGGAGCGACTTTTGGCAGAAATCTCCAGTTCCACAATTCTTTTATGTGTGTTATGTTAAGAAGTAATCCCCGTCCTGTGACAAGACTTAAAGGACAGCTAAACCGAAGATGGAATTGTCATACAGCACTGGGGTCATGAGTTCGATTCCCGAGCATGGCCTTATCTGTGTGGAGTTTGTATGTTCTCCCTTTGTTTGCGTGGGTTTCCTCCAGGTGCTCCGGTTTCCTCCCACACTCCAAAAACATACTGCTTTGTTAATTGGCTGCTATCAAAATTGACCCTAGTCTCTCCCTCTCTGTCTATCTGTGTCTGTATGTGAACGTGTGTCTATATTAGGGAATTTAGACTGTAAGCCCCAATGGGGCAGGGACTGATGTGAATGAGTTCTCTGTACAGCGCTGCGGAATTGGTGGCGCTATATAAATAAATGATGATACGAGGCGAATGCTTCAAATACAGCTTTAAACTTTCTGGTGACATCACACTGAGGTCCTGTTTAAGTGTGACGGTCTTCCCCACCCCCTCAAAACTAGCGAATGGCCCTTCCCATCTTATATACCCAATGGCTAAGCATCTGTTGGGCTGTGCCAATAATCTTAAAAAGCATAGTGGAATATGTCCAGTGTACATGCACCCTTCGTGTGCTGATTAGCATTTGAACAGCAAGCATATATATAAATAATTTTAAGTGGTTTAAAAGGTGCCTTTCACACCTATGCATTTTACAATCTTGGTTCTGCTTTTCAGGTTTAAAAATACCTCCCAAACTATGTTTAATGTACTAACGTGAGTTTATTTTCTAATGAGAGGTATTCTAAATGCACCGAAACCACATGTAACAAAAAATCAATGCATATAATGTTCTTATGAACGCATGTAAAATTGCATCACATAATTAAATGATGTTATTGCATAAAAAAGCAAAAACATCTAATGTATTATTTTAAGATCTCTATACACAGTGTGGATGAGCCCTCATAAGTGTGTGGTTCCCATCTACCTATTCCTTGAATAACATCTCTGTCAGCAAACCAGTTTAGACAGGTGTAATTGGGCTCCACAACAATAGGCAAAAAACAAACAAATAGGCAGCACAGAAAAAGAGCTGCGTCTAATTGCCAAAGCAAGTGCAAAAACTACAGGAGTGGATTCTAATACAATTATTTCAAAACAAACAAAATGAACTGTGCAATAAAATTTTCTTATACAAGTCCTAAGGGTGAAACACATGCGAGAAAACCTTTCTTATCCATCACCATGGGAGAAGGCAAAAAATGACAAACGATTGTTAAAGTGCACAAATCCAATATTGAATAAAATACATTGAAAATTTAATTTACCTCTCACCACTATCAGGGCAGTAATCAAGACATATAAAATCTCTGAAACATTGGTGATCTGAAGTGGGCACAAGTGTATTGTGTCCACTGTGAAGCAGGTGGACCTTTCAGCGTAATAACCTGAAATATACCTAGACAGCAACAAACCAATGGTTGGCCAATAACAAAATACATATTCTGCAATGGCAATTCTCCACTTTACAGATACTACAACATTCCTGTAGTTTCGAAGAAGTCTATCCATTTACACCTAAGGACATACGGAATTTGCTGGCGCTATATAAATAAATGTTGATGATGATGATGAAGGATATGGGAAAAATTCGGCATGGCTGATCGACCCAAGATTCCTCCCAATGTGTTTTCCAACTTTAAAAATGATAGGCGATAGCTATGCGGTGTTTCTAGAAGCTGATTCAATGATTATGGAAATAAAATAAAATGAATTATGTAAAATATTTATTTTGACATAACTGTATTCGAGCAAAAGCCTGTAGCTTTCCCATGTTTTTGGCCTTTGAAATGTAGTTCTTTATCTGTCCTGTTTATTTTGTTCTGCCTTTTTAGTTCATCTTTATGAAGTAAGTGTGTGTGTGTGTGTGTGCGCAAATAAATGTGAGTATCTTTTATATATATTTTTAAGAAGCGATCTCCATATTCAGATGTATTTTCCGATAACTAACAGCTATGCAATATTTTATGGAACGCTTTCAAAATTACTGCTCTCAAAATAGAAGTGGTGTGTGTATGTATCAATCCATCTATGTACCTATCTCTGAACTATAGGGGAAAAGATCAAGCGATTGCAGCTTGTGATTTGTCCTTCTGTGCATACAACTTCTTTGCTTCCATTTTAAAGGTCTAACTAAACTGGTTTGCCAGCTCTGTAGTACAGAACCGGTAGATCCCCGGGACAAATCTGCATTGAGCAGCCTCTAGAGTTTTTGGTAGGGGACGCACATTAGTACAGTCAAATATGCAGCTTTAAGGGACTTAGGTGGGTTGCCCCAGAAATGGGGAGCTTTGTCGGAGAAAAGAGAAGGCAGAGTGGCCACATTCTTTTTTTTGAAATTAGGGGCAAATAGCGGTCTTCTGGAAGTAGATCTTATTTGGTAAGTGCTACACAGTGCAGGTGTAAGAAAAAGAAGTAAGTTCAAGTATTTGGATACATTTTCCTGAAAACTTTTGAAGGATAAACAGGGAAAGTGTAATGCATGTCTGTATTGGACAGCTAATCTAAATCTACAAGCTCACATAGGTGCGTTTGGTAGTTACACACCAAAAGAAAATATCATATTGAGTTGTAAAGTATATCAAGCCTGCCGAGATGAATTTGGGGACTTGTTCCATATTCTTCATAGTCTATACTAGCCATTGGGATCAGTTGTGTGATGCGCTTATTGGCTATTGGAGTTAGACAGGATATCTTTCTGTAGAGCAAATTCAGTTTGGAATGCATTTTGGGTGTTTATATTTAAGCCAAACAAAAGGCTAGGACCAAGTAGTAAACGCTAATATTTATAATTGGACACTGATGATAGAATAATGTTGGAATTTGCTCTAACCAGTAGACCAGGTGTAATGCACATTGTCCCAAATAATATGGATAGTGTTTTATCAGAGTTCAAAAGCATTTTTTTGAGTTGCCACTTGTTCCACCTGAGAAATCAGATTGCAGTACAGTGTTAAGGTCAAAGAAGTTTAGTCATCATCGGAGCAGAGCCCCGAAGGACCTCGCAGGTAACATTTAGGAGGCTGTAGCTGGACCCAGCTTAAGCCAAACTGGGAACTTCCTAATAAATAGGCGTTAAACCACTTTTGCTCATATGTTTAATACCTGACCGCCTAAGTTTGCCTACCATTATAGTGTGGTTCATAGTGTCAAACGCTATTGTAAAATAGAAGATTGTGCTAGTCCACAGTCCATGTTCTATTCAACTTTGAATTTAATTACAGATATAAAATACGGTTGTTAGGAGACCTGTCATCTGCTCTCCCTCCAATGTTACTGGTATCCTCAATTTCTTCTACAGTCCGCATATCTCTACTTAAACAATGGAATCTGTATACTCTTTAGAACCAGCCCTGTGAGATGGCAAATAGATTTGACATGGTTCTGCAGAGCTGTTCGATGATGGCTGGTTCTAGGTCGCCTCCCCCAGCAAGCTCCATTACGTTTGGGAAGTTCAGGTAATGCTTGAATTGAATTGGAAAAAAATAAAACAAGATCAGAATACTGGCAATAACTTCAACCAGCAATATTTACATTTTGGTACAGACTGCTGACAGACAAAATGAAGCGTTGTGCTGCGTTATTAGTCAGAGCTGCCACCGGCATAAACAACGAACATCCTTTCTGCAAGCAGCCTTTCATTATACTGGTCATGTAACAGGTTATATGATGATGGGCACAGTTTTTTGTAATAATACCATGTATACCAATGGCATCTACTTGTACCCACTCAGTAGTGATTATAGTGCTTGGAAGTATCAGCCAACTGTCTATGATCCTTCATCACGCGTTTTACTCATAGCCACAAAAGGATTGGACAGATATCTTAATGTCCATCACCCTGCCCATCAGAAGTACAGATAACTCCTATCCAGCAGTCTCTGCTTGAATCATATGGCAGGTTTATGTAAACCAGTAGTGTGTACCCTGTAATGATTCCAAAGCACATAAAATTGTTGTTCGAGATTTTCAAACTAACTTGAAAATCTCAATCAACGATGGAACAATGTCGTTCCAGTACTGCAGGGTGTATGCACTTTGCACAATTAGAGCGACAATTTAGGGTGTTTGACATTGCCTGGACTGGAGGAGCTCAACTTTCCTGCATCTCCTGGGTATTCCTGCAGCTCCGGATCCTAAGACCCATTGTGAAGTATAATATAGCAGTGATTACGGCTACACTGTATCCCCAGCAATTCAGCTACAAAGCTCCAATTGTTCCCATTTACTTATTTTCAATATCCACTTTATAAAGCAAGTAGGAGAGTGATGGAAAAACTTACACAGAACTTTCAGAGGGTGCAAAGAGAGATGCCTGAGCGCAGACGATATGGATATTAAAGGTTTCTTATCACCCTCTAAATTATAGAGAAGTGGTTTCTAACTTCTTCTGCAGACTGAGCTGTATTTTCTTCCTCCTGATTTTCGTCACTACAAGGAAAGTAGAGAGATCCCAGTATAATGCACTCCCTGCGCTGACAACACAGCCTCTGGTGGACTTGTCTCAGAGAACAGAGGTCTCGCAGCAGTCAGCTGTGACAGTCAGAAGAAGGGGTGACGGGTCTTCACATCTGGCAAGAACTCGGGGGTCATGCCAGGTACATTGTACTGGGTGTCGGGATGACATCCTTCCAAGTGTGTTGGATTCTGTAGAAAGCCAGCCAAACCCTGCATGCTCTCCTTAGGTGACCTTAGCTCTTGGCTCCTTAGCACTTGGACCAGATGAAGATCACAGATCTGTAGGTAAATCTTGTATAGTGTGTACATATGAATCGGCATGCTTATTGGGGCTTTTTGTTTTTCCTGTTATTGGTAAAAATGCTAAAAATATTGCATTGTTAGAATTTTGCTGTAGTGTGTACCTAGCCTTGACTGCTTAAAAAAAGATCCCAATCTGAGAAGCCTTAAGATCCCTTGCTGTGAACAGTTACACACCCATCTGGCTGATAGAGGTTTGTAGTACATTCTTCCTTGCTTCTCCTAATACCTTCGGAATAATTTGACTTTCCAAATACTTTGTGCCATGTCCAATTTGGAGACATTTATGAAAATGTACAAAGGGTAAATGGCATTTGCTTGAATTTCTCTGTACTAGTAAAAATACAACTACTAATTGATTGGCTGCTATGAGCAGCAACACATTTTTTCCCCGCACCAGTTTTCATAAAGGTTTCCCCTATATGCTGATGTCATGGTTGGGAATAATTGATCAGAAGTAGGAATCCAGAGTGCATGTTGTGCCATGCTGAGAGTTGTAGTTCCATTCCAGCTGGAGGTCACATGATGCCAATCCTGTTTTAAGCTTCTCTATTACCATTTTGATTTATAAGGCTATAAGGAGATATTCCGCAGTGATGTACAATCAAGGGGGTTTTATAGCCTAATACAGACGGGGATAAGTGGGCAGCTGCCTCTGCACATCATTTATTAAATAATATATTACCGATAGGAATACCACTTCGTTTCCAGGGGAGAGAGAAAAACACTCCTGGAACAAATACAGAGTTTTTTAATCATTGCTTAAAAGATTTGACTAATTATACCCTATTTCAGAGAACACCGCAGTGAAATAAAATTAAACGTCCTTTATGGAGTTCTTATTCTGAGTAGGTTTTATTAACACCCCGCAGAATTTCATTGCAAAACCATTTAATCCTTTGTATGGGATTTAAGTAATTGATGAAATTTACTAGAAGTAATTTCTAAAAAGGATGAAATGACTGTCTTGCATGCTAAAATTAGAGTGTATGGTACCCAGCAACAGCTCAGTTGGTGAACTATGTCTGCTATGATGATCAGCCAGTTAGTGTGGATGAAAATACAATATGTTGCTTTGAAGAAGTACCTTTTAAAAGAGAAAAATAAGTAAATCCTCTGCTGGTTATAAATATTTATCAAAGCCGAATTACCACTGGCAGGAGAGTGCCTACAATGAAACAAACACCCAGATGCCAAAGGCAGAATTATGGGGGGGGGGTTCTAGCATGATGTAGGGAATTAATTTATTAACCTTCACATTTTCTTGCAGCGTTTGTTTAAAGGAGTAGATTGTACTTTACTGTCAGGTGTTACTGTGTGTCTTTTTTACTGTACACTGTTTATGATGGTTTGTATATAGGAAATATGACATTTCCTTTGCCACCTCAGGCATCAGAATGAATAGGAACACTCCTAATTACTGACCTAATAATACTACCTCAAATTGTGTTCACAGATATACTTACGTAAAGTTGGTTAGGGTATTATATATATGATCTCTTTTCTGTCCGGTGACATTTTTTAATTGGGAACTCTACTTAAAATGCAGATTCTACCCTAGGGAATCCACCTCCTTCCCCGAGTAGATGATCCATGGAGGGCGCTACTTTTGGACCCATATCTTACCTTGCAATCTCTGAAGCCTGCAGTTGGTTTCAGCCATGATTGTTGTGTAGGTAATGGAATGTGCCCACTGTAATTTGACCTAGGACTAAGCTACCTGAGGGGTGAATATCCATCTTTCATTCTTTAACATAGAATTAGAACGTTTCTATTATTGCATCACTCTGACACCGTGTAGAAGCCCGATTCTAAAAGATTGACTTTCAGTCTTCTAGATAGTACTCACATTGTATACATACTGATGGGATCACGGACTAAACCCTGCTGAGTGTTGTAACAGCAAGTGTAAATTATTTGCTATATGGGTTTTTTCCTAAGTCAGAATTTCTTTTAGCCAATGGGTAGCGCAGTGGTTGGCATTGCTGTCTCGCAACGGTGGGGCCATGGGTTCTATTTCGACCCAGGCCCTATCTGTGTAAAAGCTGCATTGGGTTTTCTCCTGCTGCTCCAATTTCTTAACTGATCTGAATTATTCAATATTCCCTGGAAAACACTGTGTGATATTATGGTGCCATACATATTTATCCACTACATGATTTATTGTTATTTATAAGGGTGGTGGGATATGGTTTTATTGTATATGCTGAGGAGGATGTACTCAGTTACACTTTAGCTTAATGACTTGTTAAAAAGGGAAAGGCCTAACATTTCCTTTTACCTTCAGGCTTCTTACATGAATGTTTAAATTGTTGGATTATTATTATTATTATTATAAATTTTTATTTATAGGGTGTCCCTAGAGCCGTACAGGGACAAACAAAATTACAATACGAGGTGAGACAGCACAGTACAGTAAACAATAAGCACAGTAACTCAGTGAGCTCAAAGCACAGCGGGGAGGAGAGGAGAGAGGGGAAGGTCCGCATACGACGGATCCCAAGAGGGAGGGCACGGATAACAGGGAAACCCCCAGAGGGCAGAGGAGGGAGCGGGAGGGGACGGGGGGGGGGGGGGAGAGGGTCCTCGAGGAGGAGGGGTAGGTAGCTGGAGAGCAGATTTAAAAGTTGTGAAGACAGGAGGAGAGATGACCCTGCTCAAAGGAGCGTACAATCTAAGGGTTCAATTGACCTTTAAAAGAGGACCAGTCTTTTTATGCTTACCTTCAGCTTCGACGTGCCTTGACAGCGCAGTTTGGCAGCACTACTCTCGTCTTCGGTCCGGATCCTCTCCGCTCACTCCTTAGGCAGGTGGGCTCCATTAAAATCATTTCAATACTTTATGCTAATTTTCTCTCTCTCACCATTGATGACTTGGAGGGATTACGCAGAGGGTGGGAGAAGGATCTCCTGTGGCTGGTGAGGGTTGGAGTTGTATGCTGGAGAGTGCTAGGAAGACTACCTCTTGTACCCGATATAGACAAGTTCAACTGTATATCCTGCATAGAGTATACTACTCTCTGAGCAGGTTGCTTTGGATGGGTGCCAGATCGGATGCTTGATTGTCCAAAATGTGGAGATATTGCTGCTACCTTCTGGCATTTACTCTGTAGTTGTCCTGCTGTCGGAGACTTTTGGTCAAGGATGGTGGAGAGTATCACGGTTCCATTGCTGTTCCCAGAACATGTGTGTTTGCTGTGGAGTGGATCTTTTACTGGGTAGAAGCACTGCCAGGTATGTTCTTAACCTTCTTGCCCTGGCCAAGGTCATTGTTTCTAAAACAGGATGGCCCAGGGGGGGGGCTGACTTTGTTGACTGGGTGGCTCTGGTTAACGAAGGGCATGAGCGATTCACGGACTGCAATGCCAAAATACTTTAAAGTGTGGTCCAGATAGGCAAAGTCAAAATATACGGTGCAGTCCCTGGCCGCCGGCTTTAATCCGGGTTGACGGTCCCCCCCTCATCACTCAATCCTCATTCCTATATATGCTCCCCAGACCTGGCTGTTCTGGGGCACTTGACCCACTATCACTCCTATTCTTCGATGCCGCACCTCCAGAACTGAGAGTGCCACGGATAGATAGGCATATGTCTCTTAATGCATCATACTACAAATCTGTTTAATGTATGGAATTCATTTACTTGCAGTACTCATCGGGCCTGATTCATTAAGGAAAGTAAAGTAAAAAAACAAAAAAAGTAACTTTGCACATTTGCTAAACCATGTTGCATTGGATGGGGAGCTAAATTTAAATTGTGCTGACAGATTTATAGTTGGGATAGGGCATGTCCTGGATCAATTTGATATTTCAGTGTACAAATAAAGCTATCAAGTATTTTTGTGCTACGTAAAAGTACAACCAGTATTTAACTTATGTGCAAATTAATAAACTAATTTGCACCCCTTGCATTGTAACATGGTTTTGTCCAGGAGAAAACTTTTTTTGCCTTACTTTCCTTAATGAATCAGGCAAATCAAGTGTGGTATACGATGTTAATGTGCGTATCGTCGCTAACCAATAACGATTGTCGAACCTCGATTTGTGTTTCCAAAGAACAAAGGTTTATTCGCAATAAGTGGAAAAATATGCTCAAGCGAAGTAATAGTAAATACAGCCGTTACTTATCGCAGGCGCTCTGGATCCAGTGCAGTCATTCAATCCTGAAGTCTGGGGACAAGATGTCTGCACTCTGGATCACAAGCTGCTGCTTATATACACAATCAAATACAGTAATACAATGAAGATGGTATAGCTTGCATCTATTGGTCCGGGTCTCAGGAATGTCCAAGGGGTCGTCAATCATTGGCTGGTTCATCCTAAGGAATCCAAAGGAGGGGGTCATCTCTGCAGGGGGTATGTTCGGCTCTTCCCGCCCGAATTCCTTAGTCTTAAGTAGTTCATAATTCCCTATCATTCATAACTTGCGTATGCACTCTGCGATTCCCTCGCAGAGTGAACCAAACAGTAGGATACGTAATAAGGTTCATTATGATACCACTCATGATGTTATTCCTTTAACCCATTCCGTGTATTTCACTAATATGCATGTAACTCTGATATAACATATAAATACTACTATATTTCGACATAACTGACTATGTGTTGCAATTACCATTAATGTGTACTATTTTATAAGTATGCGTGTTTGTGCGAATGTATGGTAAAAGACCGATTACTGTTGTTGCCACGTGTAGTGGATGCGTACGCCCTTTCACGCCGTAGCGTGCCCTTGTACGTCATAGCGTACCGTACGCATCTTTTCAGACAAAGACAACCAAGTTTGCTAGACTTTAATTGAAATGACTTTATCCAATTTGCTGACTTCGACAGTTCCACCCTTTGATAGTGTAATAAACTATCACCCAATCACCGTTTCAAGTTCAGGATTATACAATACTTCTTCACAGACCATGATCTCAGTATCTGGTACCACCCTTTCAGTCTCTTTCTCAGTGTTACTCCCATGAGACCGTTTTCCACACTTCAACACAGTAGGAACACATTTGACAACTAAACCAATTGCTAAGATGACACCCAGTATAAGGAGAAGGAGCTTACCTACACTCGCAATCATTTCCTGTACCCACTCCCCCAGACCGGAGAACCATTTTGCTGGGTTCAACCATGAGAACCAACCCGCCACCTTTTCCCCGACCTCATATAACGAAGAATTATGGCTCTTTCGAAATTCCCATTTCAGCTGCAAAATTTCGTCCATCTTCCGGTCTATAACCTCTTTAGGGTCTTCCGTATTATTAGTAATGTACGTGCAACATTTGACACCGAACTGGGTGCCAGTGTCACACAGTACCCACCAGTAATAGAGGTGAGATAATTTAGTACCAGTCTATGTTGCACCAACTCCTCCTTGTACGCTTGTAGCTCCCTTCCAGTATACCTGAAAGTGTCATCATACATCTCGGTGATATTATCTATTAATTTAGCTAGGTCTTGGATATATTTAAAGTTTAATGTTCCCCGAGCGGTCCTGGTGAGATCTAGAGCAACCATAACTTGGAAACCAGCAGTTTCACTAATCAATTTTGTAGCTATGGGTTCCTCACCAGGAATCATATTTCTCTTGCCACGGTGTTCATACTGTGTGTGTATGTATGGTGGTGATGTAGTCTTGTGAATATCTACCATTTCTTCATGAGTAATAGTCATGATTTCAGGAACCAGTTTAGCTAAGAAACACAAGCCCTTGGAACTCGGAGTCACCCAGGAATAAGCTTTCCTTCCACAAACAAAATACACATCATCAGGGAGAACATAAGGAACAGTATGCCCATGAATTATATCACACAGATTTTTGATAAAACTACCCATGCCTAGTGTCTCCATCTGCTCTAGACACGTGTCGGCATTAATGATATTTTCACATTTATCTGTAGAGACTTTTCCAATAGATACCTTCTTATGTTTGGTTATACGCCCTAACTTGTGACTTCCATCAGCATTCCTGCCTAGTAGTGACCTTGTGAGTCTCTCTCTAAAATGAGTGTGGCGAGCCATTGTCTGATCTGATAGGTCAGCCTCCCAATTCTCCAGGCGCTTTGCATGAGATATGTTTAGGCACAGCAAAGATCTGCCTATGGAGTATTGTCGAAGCGTCAGACTAGGGGACCTAGTGTTATTGTACCTCCCTTCTATGGGCCTCCCACCCCTTAATTCGAGTACTTCGGATATGTTTAAAGGGAATGGCACTAGTCCTATGTTATGCTGCCCTTGAGGCACATGAGAGCACACCCAACACTCGGTTTGGTTTAGTACCTTACCCACCAAGGAGTGATAATCCTCCAAAGGATGCCCGCCTATATTCAGAGTACTGGGGGACTGGCATCGTTGGATGCATCTCTCTTCAACTAGGGAGTTGCAGAACTTGCAGATACAATACTCATCAGACAATAGCCCCTCACACTGCCTCCGAGCTCCTGAGCTAGCAGACCTTTTCATAACCCCTGGACCAAGTTTGATAATGGGCTGCTCAGGATATCCTATTAACTTTTCTTCGGCCTCCATTTCATCCGTATCACTCCCAGAACTCTCCTCCGTCCTCCATCCTCCTTCACAAAAATAGAATGTCCTAGAAAAAGTAAAAACAAGGAAAATCCTGGAACAAAAGAAAAACAAAAACCGCCACTCCATCGCTGGAAAGATAGTTCTGAGGCAACGTCTCTGGTTCAGGTGTCTCAACTGCAGGCTTTAGGTCTCCCGGAACAGGTTCACAAGTGACAGTTCTATGTCGTCGGTCTGAGTCTTGTCTTGCACTTTCTCCGGATTATGGACTCTCCTGCAGTGGGTGGAATGGACCCAAGTGTCTCTCTCTGCAACCTTCAGTGATGTAGTACTGGTCAGCAGCACTTGGTACGGGCCTTCCCAACGGTCTGTTAAACAACCTGAACGTAAGAAATTGCGGATCATAACATAGTCTCCAGGTTCAACATCATGACAGTTCGTTTCTGGCATACCAGGTGACAGCATTTTTAGTTTTTGTTGTTGTTGTTTCAGCTGTCTACTCATTCTTATAAGATATTGTACAGTCACTTCATTATTACACTTTAAGTCATCTTGTGGACTCACGATCAAATGAGGTTGTCGTCCGAACAGTATCTCAAAGGGGGACAGATTAAGAGGAGGTCTAGGAGTGGTTCGAATGCTGTGGAGGACCAACGGCAAAGCCTCAGGCCATGCCAACCCAGTTTCAGCCATTATCTTACCTAGTTTGTTCTTGATAGTACCGTTTACTCTCTCCACCTTACCACTGGCTTGTGGTCGGTAAGGGGTGTGAAGTCTGCTACTGATTCCCATGAGTTTACACATATTTTGGAAGATATCACCAGTAAAATGGGTACCCCTATCACTTTCAATGATTCTAGGGATACCGAACCTACACACAAAGTCTTGTACAATTTTCTTTGCAGTGAACACAGCAGTATTAGTGGCTGCCGGATATGCTTCTACCCAACCGGAAAACACATCAATACACACTAACACATACTTTAGATTCCTGCACGGTGGTAGTTGGATATAGTCAATTTGTATTACCTGAAAAGGTCCGTCTGTAGGAGGGATGTGGGATGGCTCAGTTGGAATAGTTTTCCCAACATTTTTCCTCAAGCAAGTAAGACATGACATTGCTTTCTTACCAGCCTGAGAGGAAAATCCGGGAGCACACCAGTATGCTCTCACCAGTTTGCACATACCTTCTTTACCCAGGTGAGTCAGGCCGTGTGCTGCTTCAGCCAGGCTTGGATAGTATGTTCGGGGAGCTACAGGCTTACCTTGTCCATCCCTCCAGAGTCCTGAGGACTCTTGACCACATCCCTTCGCCTTCCAGACCACCTTCTCCTGCAGGGAACACAAATCTTGCATTTCAATTAATTTCTGCGTGTCTAATGTCTGAAAAACCATCATAGTCTCGGTCGATACAGTCATAGGTTGCCCTGCTGCCCATTTAGCAGCTTCGTCTGCCCTGTTGTTGCCCAATGACACTGGGTCTTCTTCAGAGGTATGGGCTTTGCACTTTATGACGGCTACTGTTCTGGGTAACTGTATCGCTGTCAGAAGTCCTTTTATGTGTTGTGAGTGTGCCACTGGTGTACCTGCTGCTGTCGTAAAGTTTCTAAGACGCCAAAGGGCCCCAAAATCGTGCACTACCCCGAAGGCGTACCTAGAGTCAGTATATATATTGGCTGATTTACCCTCTGCCAGTTCACACGCTCTCTTTAGTGCTACTAGTTCCGCCACCTGGGCTGAGTGAGGTGGACCAAGGGGTTCAGCTTCTACCACATCCTGATCGTCTACAACAGCGTAACCAGTACATAGCTCTCCTGTCTCTGTCTGTCTATGGCAACTTCCGTCTGTATAAAACGTAAAATCTACATTTTCTAAGGGGGTGTCACGTATGTCGGGCCTTGCAGTAAAGGTCTGGTTCAGGTGTTCCATACAGTCATGCGTGTCAGTATTCTTGCCTAACTCATCATCAACCAGGGTCTCCTCACCTCCCACCCTTTGTGTCTCTTGAGACACATACGGAAGGTATGTAGCTGGATTTAGGGTGCTACATCGTTTGATGGTGATGTTTGAGGGTGCCATCAGGGCTAGTTCCCACTTTGTGAATCTAGCTGAAGAAACATGTCTGGTTTGGGCTGAATTTAACAGAGCTGATACAGCATGGGGTGTATAGATGGTTGAATTATGTCCTAATACTACATCCTCGCTCTTACTTACTAGAAGGGCCGTTGCTGCTACACTTCTGAGACATGTTGGGAGTGATCTTGCCACATTGTCTAATTGTGCACTGTAGTATGCTACCGGTCTGCTAGCGTCACCATGTTTCTGTGCGAGGACACCTGCTGCACAGCCATCAGCTTCTGTACAATATAGCTCAAAAGGCTTTTCATAATCAGGTATTCCCAATGCAGGTGCTCTTGTCAGACTATCTTTAAGATTAAAGAACGCTTGCTCTGACTCTTCTGTGTGTACGACACGTTCTGGTTTTGAGGAAGAGACTAGCTCCTGCAATGGTAATGCCAGAATAGAAAAACCTGGGATCCAGGACCTACAGTATCCACACATCCCCAAGAAAGTACGAATCTGCTTCTGGCTCTGCGGCAGGGTCATGTGTTGTATGGCCTCAATTCTGTCGGTTGTCAGGTGTCTTAGCCCCTTAGTGAGGCAGTGTCCTAAGTATTTGACCTTAGTCTGACATGGCTGTAATTTATCCTTTGCCACCTTGTGCCCTGTTTGTGAAAGATGAAGCAACAACAATTTAGTATCATGTAAACATGACATAAAAGAATCAGAGCACAACAACAAATCGTCCACATATTGAATTAGAACAGACCCATTGTGGGGTTGAAAGGATTGCAAACAGTCATGTAAGGCTTGGGAGAAAATACTGGGGCTGTCAATGAACCCCTGGGGTAGTCTGGTCCATGTGTATTGCACTCCCCTGTAGGAGAATGCAAAAAGGTATTGGCAGTCAGGGTGAAGAGGGACTGAAAAGAAAGCAGAACATAGATCAATGACAGTAAAATGACTGGCAGACGGTGAAATCTGCATGAGGATGACAGCTGGATTCGGCACTACGGGGAATTGGCTCTCAACAACTTTGTTAATTCCCCTTAAATCCTGGACTAATCTATAGCCCCTCCCCCCATTCTTCTTCACAGGGAAAATGGGACTATTTGCTGTACTGGCTGTACGAATTAAAATCCCTTGTTGTAACAGCCTCTCAATAACAGGATATACCCCTAGTTCCACCTCCGGTTTTAATGGATACTGTGGGATTTTTGGAGCTATCCTACCACTTTTTAGATTGACCATGACAGGGGCTACGTTTGCCATCAGTCCAGTGTCTTGTCCATCTCTGGTCCATAGGGAACCTGGTATTTCCAGCAACATCCCCTTTACTTGAGATGGACTTTGTTCTATAACAGGAGAGTGTAACATTAACCTTTGAGGGGTGTCCAATATGTCCTGTACCTCATGTGCAACCTTCTCGGGTATATCTAGGAACACACCATCTGAAGTACAGTATATGACACATCCCATTTTACATAACAAGTCTCTCCCTAGCAAGTTAGTAGGAGCCGCTGCAGCCAAGAGAAACGAATGCTTAGTATGCAGAGGCCCGATAGTAACTTCGGCGGGTTTGGTTAGAGGATAATATAACACTTTTCCCGTCACCCCCATAGCTGGAATAGTTTTGCTGGTCACCTGTAGATTGAAAGGAGAGGTTATCACAGATCGGGCCGCCCCTGTATCTACAAGAAAAGTTTGTTTCCTGCCAGCTATGTCAACTATCATTGTTGGTTCTTTACTCTGACTCTCAGTTAACCTCACTGGCTGTAGACTACAGGTATGACCTGACCCCTAGCGCTGACTATTGATTTCCCGCGCAGCATTTGCTGCCGTAATATGCGCGGGTAGATGTGAGTCTTCTAGTCTATGTGAATCCTTTCTTGGAGGATATCTATGTGACCCACCCCTATGTGTATTGAGTCTTTCTTTATTACACTCTCTAGCGTAATGTCCCTCCTCGTTACAGTTGAAACACCTGATCACTTTAGGTTTCCTGTTATATGGGTTGTATGCTGGTGGTCGTGTGTGCACCCCTTCTAGAGCCTGTATACTTACCGTCATTAACTTATCACTTTTCTCTTCCCTTTTCCTAAAAAGGTTTTTGTCATGCTCCACAGCAGACTCCCTAAGAGAGTCTACCGTGACGCCTCTCCAATTAGGTAATGTGGTTTGTACTCTCGTCTTTAAATTTTCCCTAAGGCCATCCATCAGTACCCCTACAGCTACCTCTCTGTGATGTGGGTCCTCACTTATGTTGGATATCCCAGTAAATCGTGCGATCGCTGTTATAGCTCTAGCAAAGTAATCTGAGGCAGTTTCACTATCCTTTTGTTTAATGGTGAAAATCTTACTCCAATTTACTACTACTGGAAAACAGATGGCTAAGTGTTTGACAATTTGTTCTATATTCCGTTGGTTAATCTCATCAGTCAAGGTGTCATCTTCCTCCAACAAACAATCTCCAATAAATTTTTGTATGTTAGTATTGGGAGGAAGACACGCCCTCAACACTACCCGCCAATCCTTACTGGTTGGTTCGTGAGCATTCCCTAAGTCTTTAACAAATTTCTGACATTTAGCTAACTCTTTTCTAGGATCTGGGAATTCAGTCATAATGGAACGTAATTCTGATCTAGTCCAGGGACAATGCATTGTAACATTTCTTAAAGGAACTACACCATCCTTATCCGGTTTCCCATTGGGAACTGATATTGTGCGGACCGGGAACACACCCTCTGGTACACTAACTTCAGGGGACGCTACAGGATTTACAGGCCCTAGATTTAGAACACTTTCACTCCTAGTGATCACGCTACTCTCACCTATCTCAGCCATTTTCTCATACTTGCGCTGAGCCTCTAGTACATTAACAGCATGGGCAATGGCCGAAATCACAGTGGGTTCATCTTCATTTTCAGATACACTTGATTGAAACTGATTTAAAACAGGGTACAACTTAGTAATTTTTCTATTTTCAGTTTTAACAACGGCTGTACTTACCCCTCCCGCCACATAAGGTGGCGGGGGCGCGCTTGCGCTGAGTTCGCCACGCTTCTCAACGGTTACATCCGCCTTGCGCGCGCTTTTCGCCACGCCTATTTCCGGTTTGCATTCGCTGCTCTGCCACGTGTTACCTTCCATTTGCCACAATTTTAAACAATCATTATGTCTATTTCTCTTTTTCGTTGACTTGATCAACCATATTTTATCTTTTACAGTATTCAGTACCTCTGCATTAAAACTCCCTATTGTTGGGAAAGGCCTATCACAAGCTTTGGTCATCCCGACCCACGTGTCACAATACACAGTTGCATATGCACCATATTTCTTACACATGAGAAACCTCGCTGAACCTATAGGGCCTTCCTTAGGCAGTACACTGACCATCTCTAGCGTATGCTTAGCACCCATGTTGAACAATATACCTTCTACCCGGAACACAGACACACCGCAATGCTCTGTTCCTTCCGGCCAAATGTGAAATACAGACACACCGCAATGCTCTGTTCTTTCCACCTAATAATTTCAACTCTGTTGCTATACTCACCGCTAGAGATCTATAATACTCGGTGAACGTATTTCCTTTAGCCGCGCTCACTCGCTTTTCTCGCCCCTGGCGAGGGTCCCTAATACAGAAATATCACTGTGGGCCCCAAGGGCTATCAGCTCCTCGATACCCTGGCTCAACCACAAAAATCTGCTGAGTTTATTATCGCTGGGAGCGCACAGTCGATACAATCAACCTGCCTTTCCAGTATAATTCCTCCTAGCTGCTTCACCAATTCGCACTAATGGTGCGACCGGATCGCACTGCCTACCAATACTAATTATTAGCAAACCTTGCGATCTATTGGTAGCGCTTTGCGAAAACCCAGTTTTCGCATTCGGTATACCTGCCCTGTATACCGTCCTTCAGTTGGGCAATCCGTCTCGTCAGACAGCAACTGAGCACCTCAACAATAAAACAGTGTGTCTACGTTACAACATCACACACTATAAACCTTTTCTGCGCAGAAAATCAAAAGTTCCCAACAATAGTAATAATGTCTCAGAGGCTTTCACAAGTAATTATATTATGCATGTATAATAACTATCAACACGATTGTTTAACCACGTGGCAAGTTTACCGGAAGTTCGCGTACGCACAGCAGGAAGTACACATACGCTAAACAATGCAATACAGTTAAAATGCACAATGACAGAAAAAAGAAACAGTTTTCTCTTTTGTCCCTAGGTTCTAGTTAGCGTGCCCTAGATAATGCAAAACGGACATTCGGTTTCGCAACACAGAGTAAAATTCAGGTTTTGAACACCATGCGTTCTTACCCGTTTATGACGCGTCTCCACCCTTTGTTGAGGAACCGAAATCCGTTGGTCTTGCGTATCATCGGCAACGAAACCTCCAAAGCTCACGAGCCCCCAAATTGTTAATGTGCGTATCGTCGCTAACCAATAACGATTGTCGAACCTCGATTTGTGTTTCCAAAGCACAAAGGTTTATTCGCAATAAGTGGAAAAATATGCTCAAGCGAAGTAATAGTAAATACAGCCGTTACTTATCGCAGGCGCTCTGGATCCAGTGCAGTCATTCAATCCTGAAGTCTGGGGACAAGATGTCTGCACTCTGGATCACAAGCTGCTGCTTATATACACAATCAAATACAGTAATACAATGAAGATGGTATAGCTTGCATCTATTGGTCCGGGTCTCAGGAATGTCCAAGGGGTCGTCAATCATTGGCTGGTTCATCCTAAGGAATCCAAAGGAGGGGGTCATCTCTGCAGGGGGTATGTTCGGCTCTTCCCGCCCGGATTCCTTAGTCTTAAGTAGTTCATAATTCCCTATCATTCATAACTTGCGTATGCACTCTGCGATTCCCTCGCAGAGTGAACCAAACAGTAGGATACGTAATAAGGTTCATTATGATACCACTCATGATGTTATTCCTTTAACCCATTCCGTGTATTTCACTAATATGCATGTAACTCTGATATAACATATAAATACTACTATATTTCGACATAACTGACTATGTGTTGCAATTACCATTAATGTGTACTATTTTATAAGTATGCGTGTTTGTGCGAATGTATGGTAAAAGACCGATTACTGTTGTTGCCACGTGTAGTGGATGCGTACGCCCTTTCACGCCGTAGAGTGCCCTTGTACGTCATAGCGTACCGTACGCATCTTTTCAGACAAAGACAACCAAGTTTGCTAGACTTTAATTGAAATGACTTTATCCAATTTGCTGACTTCGACAACGATTTACAGTGGAACTATGTATGTATATTTGTTTTCTTGTTTCTTTTCTGTACTGTTTGGAAAAAAATCTAATAAAAAAAAAAAAAAAAGATGTCGGGTCCAAAATGTTTCCCCAGTCCTCTGAATAAAATAGGAACAAAAATAATTACTTCATTTATTTTTTATTCAGGCCTTTTCACACCGGTAGCCACTGCCATATTGTTTACTGGATTGCTTGGAACATTAACTCTTTACTCAACTTGCACATTTATATTATAGTTTGAGCTTCTCACCGTTACAACAGTGGTCAGTGTGAATCCCCTTTCTCCTATGAGATTGCAAGATCCTTGGACCCATTGTTCAGATATAGATATATATATATATATATATATATATATATATATATATATATATATATATATATATATATATATATATATATATATATAATTATTGCATCTCCATGTCTCGGAGCAGAATGGGAGAAGAGACTGCACAAGGTAACTTTCTCTTACAGCAGGAAACAATTCACATAGATGAGGTGCTAATATGAAAACCTGCAGCTCCAGACATGGACGTGTGGTTTTATGAATAATAATTCACAAAGCTTAATATCTTAAAGGTGTTTTTCTACACAATGGTAGTGTGTTCATCTGTTTTAGGGGCAAACGCAGGATTTCTAGAGGGGGGATTCCATATGCTTAGTTTCATTAAAAAAAATAAGAAAAAATAGAGAAGTACCATATATATATATATATATATATATATATATATATATATATATATATATATATATATATATATGTGTGTGTGTGTGTAAAATAAACAAAATGTATAAAGTAATCTGTACATTAAAATAAACTATTTCGTTTTAATCTCCTTTTGAATTATTATTGGTAATCTTCCCAAAATAATATTTATGTAATATCGTGTACAACAAAATGAAATCTCCTGCTCACATCCAATTAAATAAAATTACAATAAAATTACAATTTGTGTTTGTGTACTCACCTAGTGCTTCACATCACTCAGCAGCCAAGAGACTGCAGAATATCACAAATAATTTAATTTTACTGCATTTTCCTTTTTCTCTAAAGTCACAAACACCAGTGAGAAAAAATAAACTAAATATCATTTTGTTGGAGGCCACAGTTCATTAAAATATAGGCAGATCCCCACACAAAATGGGTCTTAGACTGTAGGCTTTTGTAGTTTTCTTTGCTGTTGTCATAGTTCAAGTATAGGGGGGTTTCTGGCAACTGGAACCCCCCCTAAGGGTGCCCCTGTTTTGGTACCTTTTGCCATTGAAGGGGACTGTAGTCTTATTGTACAGAAGCTAGCACAGTAAAGTAAACTTTGAATAACAATGTCCCACCCCTATATACATATCTTGTAGAGTAGTCCAAGCTGTCTATAAAGGGATGGGACCATTTGAATTGTACCTCGCTGCACCTTGCGGTGTACAGGGAACGCAGGTTACGGCAGTCTGCTGATGTCACTGGTGTTTGACCGGACAGGTGACAACTCTGTAGAGGACTATAATGTTTTCTATGTGCTGCCCATGGCACGATTTATTATTATCTGTGTGGAGTAACTGTAACGAGCCACGGCGGCTTCAGGCACCGCCGCGACTCGCTTCTTCTGGTGCCCTCACGTCCCGGCCGTCACCATGACGACCGGAACGTCACTTCCGCTTTGTCCCGGCCGTTGCCAAGGCAACGGTCGGGACGCTCTCTGCTCACAGCGCCACGTCCCGGCATCTAGGGCAGCCGGGCGCGCGCGCAATGTAATATTAGTTAAGTGCCAGCTGGGCTGTTCCTCCCCCTGCTGCGCAGGACAAAATTCTATTGGGCCACAGCTGTATATAAGGCAGGAAGGGGCTAGCCTTCCCTGCCGGTTATAGTCCCTGCTCTCTAGCACACTACCCTGCTTGTTACCTGTATTGCCTCTGATTCTGATTACTGTTGCCGAACTATTGCCTGGAATTTGACTACGATTATTGCCTGTGACCTTTGACCCTTTTGCCTGGATATTGACCCCGATTTCTTGCTTGTGACCCCCGATCTTTTGCCTGGATACTGACGCTGCCGGCTTGCCTGTGACTTATTCGACCTTTGCCCGGACCTCAATTCGTTCTCCTGGGTTCTCCACAGTCAGTACGCAACTCACGACCCTCTGCTGTCTGCAGCCAAGTCTGTCCCCACCACTAGGGGCTCCAGCGAACACCAGACTTCAGAGCAGACTCCGGGTTTTGTGGTGCTGGCTGTTGGGGTTCCTAACAGTAACTGTTTAACCAAAAACTATTTTTATATTTGGTGCTAGGTATGTCAACTTTCAACATAAATATTTAAAAGCAGATTATTAGACATTAAATACAACTTTATGTCTGGAATTTTTTTCCTTGGTCACTGCTGTGTGGGTTTTTTTTTGTTTAAAATAATTTTTAATTTCATTGAAATAAATGGTGATGATGATTGAATTTTGCGATTATGAGTTGATTCCATTAGAAACAACGTTGCTTACGCCATTGTGTCTGAACTAGGTCCACAGAGCAACATTTGCAATGTAGGTTTTACTATGTATGTGAATTCCTGTCGGAAGTAGAATATGCCATTCTCTGTCGTATTCGGTATCTCTTTGTTCATTAATGCAGTTTTGGCTCTTGGCATATGGTATCCTCTGATACAGAATTTATTTTGTGACATCAGGGAGGTCTTCAGGCAGATAATGATACAATGACTTGTACATGGGTGCCTTGCAATTTTATTACCTCCTAAAGGAAAACAAATACTTTATATTCAGATTATTGATCATTATTGGCTGCATGTTTTTACAGGCCTAATTCATTAGTTGATATGTTATGCTGGTTGGAGATTGAATAAAGTCCATCTCTCACATAACCACAGTGGAAGATACAGCCTGATGATTCACGGGTTATCAAATATATGACCATGAAGTGCCGTAATGCCACATTCTACTCTATATCCGTTCAGCCCACTAAAACATGTTCACTTTAAGTCGTTATGAAGACTGTACCGTTAGGTGGTGATAGAGAATTTGCTTTCTGTTGATTTTAAATGCATCTGCTGCTTGGAAGCTGCCACAATGGTCTGTCAGGTGCAGGGTAGTATATAAAACTCTGATTTGCCTTGGACAGACTTTCTGAAATACATACCATCATATTATGGGTAGGGAGGGAATATAAATTCCTAAGAAAAGATGAGAGAGAGCTGAGTAATCTGTCTTGTGAAATATCATTATCACATTATATGTAACTCTCCTCATACAACAATGTCGCTGGCACTGCATTAATAGATGTGTGCCAGAGATCCATTTAGCAGTCACCTTGCTAATTTAGATTTGTAAGAAGGAAACTGTTGGATGTCATCAAATAACATCTGCACAGCATAGGAACAGCATAACAAAGACAATGTTTTATACTTTAATCCGCTTATATTGTGAACTTTTTCTGAAATTTAGAGCATGATTAAAATCAGTATTTGCATATTGCTGCTGCTTTCTGAGACCTTTAAGATCTATTAACCAAAGCACAACAACTCCTGCTGCTGCTTGGTGAGCGCTCGGTTTTATAGCGGGTCCCGAGTCTTGCTACCTCTGTTGCCATGGCAGCCCGTGCAGTTGAACAGCATTGGTCTGTGGGAGACGATGGTTTAAAAAAAATAAATGAAGATGCAATTTGTATTCTCTGCTTTTATGGTTTATGTAAACCTCTCACACGTGAATTTATCTTGTTACCACTCGTGAGTGACACTAATTTGGCCATTGTGTGTGCACTGTGGGTTTTGTGGCCTTTCAAGACATGTTGTCCACTAATGAGTGCAGTTGATGTACGTGTGTGCATGACTTGCGAGCATTTGCATGCTTAAAACCCAGCGTGTCGCAGCTCTTTCAAGTGGAAATGCTAGTTAACCTATTGCTTGCTGACAGCACAGCATTGAGCTATTAAGATCACAGGTAAAATGTTTGAAATTAAACTTGCACTACCCCCTATGCAGCAGACCGTTTGTGGAGCCTTGTAAATTAAAGGTGGTAATAGTTGAAAAATGCGTATTAAATATTTTGACAGTTATTGTACAGGTGGCGGTCGTAGAACAGTGGTTGAAAAGTGATTGTGCCCTTTAATAAAATGTATAATATAGTACAAAGGTTGGCAACCTGTGCCTCTCTAATGGTTGTGGACAAATTGCCTAAGCCTGGTCTGGGTCTGGGTTCCCAACCTTTTTTTTTTCTTTTTTTGACCCAGGAAAGGTGTGGATAGGAATCAGTTTTTCGAACCCATGGTTCAGATTTGAAATAATGTACAGTCATGGCCAAAAGTTTTGAGAATGACACAAATATTATTTTTCACAAAGTCTGCTGCCTCAGTTTTTATGATGGCAATTTGCATATACTCCAGAATGTCATGAAGAGTGATTAGATGAATTGCAATTAATTTCAAAGTCCCTCTTTGTCATGACCATGAACTTTATCTCAAAAACATTTCCAATGCATTTCAGCCCTGCCACAAAAGGACCAGCTAACATCAGGTCAGTCATTCTCTCAGTAGCACAGGTGAGTGTTGATGAGGAGTTGATGAGGACAAGTCTGGAGATCACTCTGTCATGCTGATTGAGTTAGCAGACTGGATGCTTTAAAAAGGGGGTGGTACTTGAAATCATTGTTCTTCCTCTGTTAACCATAGTTACCTGCAAGGAAACACGTGCAGTCAAAATTGCTTTGCACAAAGAGGGCTTTACAGGCAAGGTTATTGCTGCTAGTAGGATTGCACCTAATTCAACCATTTATCGGATCATCAAGAACTTCAAGGAGAGAGGTTCAATAGTTGTGAAGAAGGCTTCAGGGCGCCCAAGAAAGTCCAGCAAGGATCGGGGCTCCACCAGTGCAGAGCTTGCTCAGAAATGGCAGCAGGTAGGTGTGGGTGCATCTGCACGCACAGTGAGGTGAAGACTTTTGGTGGATGGCCTGGTGTCAAGAAGGCCAGCAAAGAAGACACTTCTCTCCAGGAAAAACATCAGGGACTGCCTGATATTCTGCAAAAGGTACAGGGATTGGACTGCTGAGGACTGAGGTAAAGTCATTTTCTCTGAGGAATCCCCTTTCAAATTGTTTGGGGCATCTGGAAAAACACTTGTCCGGAGAAGGAAAGATCAGCACTACCATCAGTCGTGTGTCATGCCAACAGTAAAGCATCCTGACACCATTCCTTCTCAGCGAAAGGAGTGGGCTCACTCACAATTTTGAATACAGCCATGAATAGAGAATGGTACCAAAACATCCTCCAAGAGCAACTCCTCCTAACCATCCAAGAACAGTTTGGTGATGAACAATGCCTTTTTCAGCATGATGGAGCACCTTGCCATAACGCAAAAGTGATAACTAAGTGGCTCGAAGATCAAAACATTGAAATTTTGGGTCCATGGCCAGGAATCTCCCCAGACCTTAAACCCATTGAGAACTTGTGGTCAATCCTCAAGAGGCGGGTGGGCAAACAAAAACCCACAAATTCTGACAAACTCCAAGCATTGATTAGGCAAGAATGGGCGGCCATTAGTCAGTATGTGGGCCAGAAGTTGATTGACAGCATGCCAGGGCGAATTGCAGAGGTCTTCAAAAAGAACGGTCAACACTGCAAATATTGACTTTTTGCATAAACATAATATAATTGTCAATAAAAGCTTTTTGACACTTATGATTGCTTGTAATTGTACTTCAGTATACCATAGCAACATCTGATAAAAAGGTATAACATCACTGAAGCGGAAAACTTTGTGAAAACCAATACTTGTGTCATTCTCAAAACTTTTGTCCATGAGTGTATTTTATTTTCATTGTTTTACACATTATTTTTTTTTTATTTATATGGTAATGGTTACCTTTGCAAAGTGTAACTGTAAAATACCGTTAATGAGGTGGATGTAGAGTTGTAAGCAAAAAGTGACTCTTAGAGAAAATAAAGAGAGCCCAGAAAATGGGCATATTTCTGCCCATATAGAGATCCATACGCATCTCGAGATACGTTCACCTCTGCAGCATATGCGCCCGGCTAACGATAAGTCGTCGTAGTCGGAGTGTATTTGCAACTGTAAAAGATGCACCTCCTGACAGGCATGTGTGCTTGTTCCTGCAGGTCTTCATCAGCCGCATTTGCGTGAACGTCTTTAGTGTAGTCACTGTTTGCACGCCCCTTCCCTTCACCTTCCTGCCTCACCAGGTGCAGGCGACCAAAAGTGCCAAAATCCTCAGTCTGTAGCATATGTGTGCACCCGCTTCCTGCGCACAGTGATTTCACGCATGATACACTACACAAACTGGCATATGTTCCACTCTGTATCACTTTCTATGTGTTTATTACTTGGTGGTACTTCGTAGCAGTACCAACCTTGGAAATGGGGTGACGTTATGGTGTACAATTGCCCCATGTAGTGTAAATAGAATATTGGAGTTTGTTTTCTCAGATACAAACCTAAATAAATACTGTACCCTGCAGAGGACTGTCAAAGGAGTTACAAATTAGCATAAAAGTTGTTAAAAGTTTAAGGTATAGTTCTGTACTGCTCAACTCCTATTTGTTTTAATCTCTTCTTGATGATACTCTTTTATCCTAATTCTTGAGATATAACTTAAAAAATCGAAAGTTACTGCACAATTAGGAAGCATTTGCCTTTTTATTTACAAACACATTTCAAATCAGCTGTTTGTTTTAATTTTTAATAGATTTGCATTATATTCATGCCCAGGCCATGTGCTCATCCAGAAGCCGCTAAAAGGGGGGGATGCTGCTTCTATCAAGGGAGAGCACAGAGGACGTGACCCAGTGTTATTAGAAATCGCTGTTCAGCAGCACTCGCTTCCAGGTTACCTGGCAGACACGCAGCAGCATGGAGCTGCACAGCTGGTCTTTTGTAGTATTGCTGCTAATCAGTTTCCTTTACAAAAAAACTGCCTTTCATGCATAATGGACCAAGGGCAAAATGGTACGTACACAACAGCTTTGGTTTCTGGGAATGTATGTAGATACATAAAGGGACAAGGGGACAGTATCCAGAGAAAAGGTATTCAAGATACAACATGTGTCATATAGAGTATAGAAGGCAATCATCTAAGGGGTTGCCTTAAACTTCTGGGAATGTTTTCTTCCACAATAGCAATTATACCATGGGCAAAATGGTAGATGTGAATCTTCAACTAGAATTATTGACAATGTGTAGTCACAATCACAGTCTAGAACAGTTAGATCAGAAGATCAAAATCATAGAGGGGGTAAGCCAATCACTTGACTGTTGGCAGGAACCACCATTGACATATAAGGGAGTGACTCACAGAACCAGAGTGGGAAGTATTGACTACAGATTCCAACTCTACAGGCTGAGGCACACATCCGCACTCAAATGGTTCAAGGTCAGTGGCAGGAAGGCAATATATGTGAGCTTCTTAGAGTTGAGAGCTGTTTGGGGTGCAATTATACACTTTCAGCATCTTCTGTGGTGCAAACTTTCGAAAAACGTTTTGTACACTAATGACCTTTATGAACCAACAAGGAGGCACCAGAAACAACCATGGTGTCAGAACTGCCAGCAGTAATGGTTTGGGCAGATATCAATTTAAAGTCCATCACAGCACTCCATGTAGCAGGGAGAAACTATGTGATACCAGATTACCGGAGTCTTTGTCAGATGCATCATGTAGAATGAACATTGTACAAATGTGTGTTCCACATGCTAACAGAGAAGTTTAGTTACCCAGAGATTGACCGAATGGCGATTATATCAAAACACTACGGTACAGCAGTTCTTTTCTCATCACAAGAACTTCAAAACAGAAGGTATAGAAGCTCTAACAAGGACATGGTTCTTCAGTAAATGTTCCTCCCTTGTTCCTTCATCGATTACTGAGGAAAATCAGGAGGGAGAAAGTAGAATTAATAGCGGTTCCCCTCTCTGGCCCCTCCACTCATGGTTCTCAATAGCCTGGGAGATGCTCCTAGACCAGTCCTGGCCACTACCTCTACAACTAGACCTTCTATGTCAAGGCCCCGTTTAAAACACCAATCCAGGCATTCTTGCTTGATTAGAAATTGAACTGTTCAATTACAAAGCAATTTCCAATAAGGTAATTAAAGTGCTTTTAGTCATAAATCTTTAGTCTGTAGAAAATGTACCTTCTCAGGTAAACAGAATTTAGCTAATTCCGGGACTACAGGTCTATCTCAGGTACTTAAATTCCTTCAGGAAGGATTGTTGAAGGGCCTTGTATTGAACCCTTGGAAGGTACAGGTATTTGCTCTGAGCATTTTATTGGACACTAAAGTTCATCAAATGACCTTGTATTAAAATTCTTGGAAGCAGTAAAGAGAATTTTGCCTAAACCCTTGGTGGATCTATGGGACCATAATCTTGCTCTAGAAGCCTTGTGGTATCAGGACATTTTGAGCCTTTGCAGGAGTTCCTTTTTAAGTGGCTCTCCATTAAGGTGCTATTTTTATTAATCACGTCCACTAGAATGATTAAAGAGCTCCATGAATTATGGTGGAAGTAATCTTTCTTGAATATTTACCATGAAAAAATAGTGCTTCAGACAAATCTTCAACTGTTACCTAAAGTCAACCTTTTCACAAGGAGATTATATTAAAATCCTTTTGTCCACAACCACCAAATCGAGAAGAAGAATACCTACAATACTCTTGACCTTGTGAGAGCAATTTCTATTTATTTCTCTAGGACTAAGGAACTTGGACTGATCAACTATTCATGCTTCCAACAGGAGCTCTGAAAGGATATGCCCCATCTAAAGAGACAATTGTGTGTAATAATGTTATCTGAAATGCTTCCTAATGGTGACTCTATATAAACGATAATAATACTATGATCAAAAGACCATTTCATTGCATCTTTTTTTTCTTTTCTTCTGTCTATTGTCCAGTTTTAAAAACCGCATCTTGCTACAGTCGTTAGTTTTTTGTTTTGTTTTTTTAAGATTTTTTTTGTTTTCGTTTTACATCAAGTCTGTTGGATTGGATGTTACAGAATAGTCTTGATGTGCATGATATGTGTTTCGAATCCATTTTAACATCTGCCTAACATTCATTAGAAAGGATTTAAAAACTGGCAAGAAATATGAACAAACTCAATATACCTTTAAAAAGGTTTGTAATAAATTGATCTGAAAAAAAATATGCGTTTTTACATAAATGCCTGTGTGCACATACCCTTAGCTGACAGCCACAACAAAATGTATTATATTGTAGTAAATATGTGCAAAATAAAATTGATGAATGTCAGCTGAAACTTCCAGCACACAGATGGTTATAACGTTAATCTTATTTTTCCACCAGAAGCCACATGTAGTGTACCTCTGCATGAGCCATACCATTCTGTCAGTGATCCTGTTTACATTTAATGTATTGTGCCCATCAAGAAAAGAGGAGACTGAATAGTGTGTAATATTAGATGAAGATGTTCACAATGCGGTCCTCCAGTCTCTTCAGCTGATGCCGTTTACGGTTTCTCTAAGCAATTAGTTTCATTTTCTAAGGAATGGATTTAATGCTGCCACAAAAGAGCCCTATTGTTGGTTACCAGTGCGCCTCTGATTTATGATGGTCTCTCTGACAACACAGTCACAGGCTGTCTAAATCTTGACTGATTTATTGATTCGCTTAATACCCACTGGTTGCTCCCAGCCTCCCTCTCTCTCCTGCGCTGACTGTTTCAGTAAAATATAGTCTCAGACAGGTCTGGGCAGATGTATATAGACAGAATTTTCCGAAATCCATTCAGCGCCAAGTTCTCGGATTGAGGATGCGATCTACCAAGTGTATTAAAGGGGAAACTGTGATCATTCAAATTGGTATACTATTCAAAAGTGGCCCTTACAGTGTAAAAAGCCATGTAATGGCCATGGAGCTCTTGAGTGCACAGTCATTACAGCTTAGCCAGCATTTCCAATGAAGGCATTGGAATATTTATATCACTGATGACAAATGTCATTATTTTATTTCTTAATTTTTTTTTGGCACTGAAAAAAAGCCAATGTACAAAATTTTGGTCCTAAAGGAGAATTGTGTTTGATTGTTGTTATAGCCAGTAAGTAACTATGGGCATACTTGCCAACTCTCCCTGAATGTCAGGGAGACTCCCTCACTCCCTGAAGAGTCTGGCATTCTCCCTGATGCTGAGCCAGTACAAGACGTGGTTGGCTTTGCCATCTGTGGCATGATGACACAGTTCAGATATTTTGTCCTATGTTCATGTATTGATTCCTATGGAGGTGGCCGTTTTCATGAAGGCCAAGATTTAATAAAAGACTGACAGGTAAGACAGCATGACTTCAGTAATAGAGACAACAATGTAAAAGACACTTCAGTCTCTAGAGAATCATTATCTGCTTTTCTTTAACGCATAGTTGCCTACTCTCCTGGAATGTCTGGGAAACGCCCGTATTTCTGGGAGACCTCCTGGGCTCCTGGGAGAGCAGGGCAACCTCCTGGTTCTCGTCCCCGCAATAGATAAGTGGTGGGGAGCAGGGCTTAATGACACAAATATTGTCATCTTAGCCCTGCCCCCTGCTGTAATTGGCCAAAATTGGGACCGCCGTTTGGGGGGCAGGGCCAAAATGTTGCGATTTGTCAAAACCCGCCCCTGCACGCCCACCTCCCCCCGGGATCTTCCTGAAGCCAACGAGGAATAGTTGGTAAGTATGACTATGGTGCTTACTAGTTTTAGTCAAAAGATACCCACAAGTACATTTTTGAATTGTGAGGAAAACGATTGCGAATATGAAGGAAACATAGAAACTCCACACAGATGCCCCAGGTCCAAGCACTACACATCAATTGCGAAGCATTGTGCCCGTGATGTAAATGATGTATCTGAATCTTGGAAGAAGTTTTGTCAATTTGTTTTTCTTCTACATTTTGTAGTATAAAATAAACACGTTTTTAACTACCCTCACAAACTGTGAAAGCCGCTTTCATTGTGAAATATTGTTTTTGACTTTATAGAGTATTATAAGCCACTATGCCACATTTATGACAAAATAACTTTGTTTTTTAAGTTAATCTAAGTCACATCCATGCTACCTCTGCATACTTATTACATGACCTAAGATGACTTACAGTGCAGTGCACATTTTAAAGGTTATTACTTGCAACTTACATTTCTTTTTAAGTCACTTTTCCTCTATCTCTGGTCTGTAATTTTAAAGAGTAACCCCAATAGATAAACCACTTTTTAATAACTTTGACCAGTCCCAGCAATTTAAAGATTGATGCTTGTGATGAAGCCAGAAAATTCTCCTTCAGTGTTGTAAATTGTAGTTGAGAGTCAGGATGTGATTTGAAACCTGAATTCAATACAAAAGAAATAAACAGGCAAATAAAAGAAGGGGCAATAGGCAAGTAATTTAAAACTTTTAATTGACTGTCCAACTAATGTGCAGTCACTTTATGTTCATTTTCACTGTGTTTACTTGCAAGCTGCATTTGCTAAAAAGAAAATTGAGTTAATTGAAAAAGATGATAGAGTACTACAGATGAAACTCTTGCTTTACGCAAGTATTGTGGGGAATAGTACAGAACAAGTACTACACACTTTCAGAACTTTTGTCATGGCAGCTTCCCGTCAGCAAACTCATTGTATCATATATCTGGTGAATGCGTACAAGTTTTAGTAGTTTAATATTTGTAAAACTGAATTTTTTCACATTCTTTGTTTACTTTCACTTTAAGACTTGCGTGCCTAAGGTTTATCTCTTCCATCTTTAATGCCTTTTATTCACGTTTTGAACAGTGGAGCGCTAACTGTGTTAAGCATAGAGATCATCAATCCTTATATTAAATGGAAAGTCTATGCCCATGGTTATTGTTAGAAAATTAAATACAGAGATGTTAGTATGGTCATCTTTTTTTTTCATATGCATAGACTGCCCATGTAGGGATCCCTATACTTCGCTCTGTCATCACAGACAGAGCGGTCCTTTCAACAGTTGTCTCTCTCCTTGTAGTGCGTCTACAGTGTGTATGGTGTGTTATATCTCACTTTTTAAGCAAATGCAGACTAAGACAGGTGGATGCAAAAGAATTTATTTCCTTGTTATATGTTTAATTAATATACTTTGGCTGCTGGGGCTCACTTGGGCTTTATGATAACAGGTAGATAAAAGAACAAAAAGTCTTGATTTTAGTAGAAGCCTTGGCTTCTTGTTTAGCACATGCTGCAGGCTGTGAGGCCTTGTGGGGCATAAAATATTCTGTGATTCCCTCCTGCAAGTGATAGCGTGGATGCAATTAATATATCCCAAGGCTGCTTACAAACAGTGGCCAAGCAGGTGTATCTATGTATGCATATATACAGACACCGACCAACTACAACATTAAAACCACCTGCTTAATATTGTTAACTGTCAAAACAGGTCTGACCCATTGGAGACATGGACTCCACAAGACCTCTGAAGGTGTCCTGTGGTATCTTACACCAAGACATTAGCAGTAGATCCTTTAAGTACTGTAAGTTGTGAGGTGGGGCCTCCATGGCTCGGGCTTGTTATTCCAATACATCCCACAGATGCACGATCGGATTGAGATCTGGGAATTTGGAGGCCAAGTCAGCTCCTTAAGCTCTGTCATGTTTCTCAAACCATTACTGAACATTTTTTTGCAGTATGGCAGTGCGCATTGGCCGGCTGACAGAGACAACGGCAATACTGTTGCTATTAATGGGTGTACTTGGTCTGCAACAATGTTTAGGTTGGTGATACGTGTCAAAGTAACATCCACATGAATGCTAGGACCCAGGGTTTCCCATCAGAACACTGCCCAGAGCATCACACTGCCTCCGAAGGTTTGCCTTCATCTCATAGCACTTCTTGGTGCTATCTCTTCCCTAGGTAAATAACGCACACGCAACTGGCTGTCCACATGATGTAAAAGAAAATGTGATTCATGAGACCAGGCCACCTTCCATTGCTCCACGGTCTAGTTCTGGCGCTCACATGCCCATTGTAGGCTTTTCGGTGGCATAGGTACTCTGACCAGCGTGTCGCTATGCTGTCCCATACGCAGCAAGCTGAGATGCACTGTGTGTTCTGACACCATTCTATCATTTACAAAAGTGGAAGCTGCTCAAATCAATTTATAGGCCATAACAGGTGCTTGAAAGGGTGGGGTTATCCTGCAAGGAACATACACACAACATTTTTTCCCCCAGCACACTGCTATAGCCAGCAACAGATCTGCCATTTCTACTGTAGATAAAAATGCAAAAGTCTTTGTTGCACACATTTGCAAATGTATGTTTAAGCCATCCTGCCACGCCATTGGCAGGATTAACTTTTTTAGCAATTTGTGCTACAGTAGCTCTTCTGTGGGATTGGACCAGATGGGCTGCCTTCACTCCCCACATCATCAATGACCCTTGCATGCCCATGCCCATGACCCTGTCACTGGTTCACTGGTTGTCCTACCTTGGACCACTTTTGGTAGGTTAAAGATTTAAATTTCCATGAAAGAATAACTAAACGCTTGCATATGCCAGCTGTATCTTATTATATTATCAAATGTTATCTTTAAGTGGGTTGATATTTTTTTTGTTAGTATCTGATATCCCCCAATGACATTGACAAGTATTTAAAAGGAAAGGTGAGTCACCTGAAAATGTGCGCTCCCCTTGCTTAGTTCACAGGGAATGCATGTACAAAGCATTTTTTTTTTTCTCCAGCTCATTAATAAAATATAATTTTGCCAAGATAATGATTCTCTGCTGGCTTCTTGCCACTTTAACCACCCTGAGATTGAAAAATTTACTACAAAGTGCTGTCTGTTTAACTGCCCCGCTCGTTTTCACCTTTTAATCACATTGTGCTTTTTTTTATTTTTTTATTAAGGAACTTTTTTCTTGTGTGTGTGTTCGTGTGAGTAGAATGAGATATAAAGTTTGCAGTGATCTTATTTCATCTCTGATCTTACAGTGCTGAAATCGCATTGATATGCACAGTATGCCAAGCCCCAAGAGACCAGCAGTAATACAAGTCTGCTGGTTTGGTGTTTATTTGGTTTTTAAGGAGCATACATTGTTTGCAGTGAATAATTTTTTTTGTATTTTATTCCACAACATAATGGCATATAATTACAATTCTAAGAGATAAGTAGGTCAGGCTTTTCTGCGCTGATTAACCCATTGGTTGAAAGACCTGCCTCCAACGTGTTCTAGTGAAACGTGCTGAGCACACTTCATTAGTCTGAAGGTTTGTACGCAGTTTATTGCCTGGCAGTAATTTATATAGATTTCATATTAAAGTCAGTTTGCAAGATTGCAGTATAGAGAAGATGAATTACATTTCATAATGCAGATTTGTTGGTGTCACAATACAGTAGTTAACCTTGGAAGTGAAATGTATTTATGATTGGTGACATGATGGGCTAGGAATTGGGGGTGCGGGAAAAAAATAATATAATGTGTAAATCGAACTATATATTTTATGTATATTTTTATGTTTAAGAGATTTAGCTTGACTGTTTGGAATGTAAATGTCATTTAATTTTGGTAAACATTTAACCGTTTTAATGACGTCAGCAGGAAAGTAATATGTATGACAGTGTGGAGAACATGCCCTGCGCCCTTTTGTCTCTGTCCGTGTAGAATGTATGGAAGCACAGCGTGCATGAATTGAACAAGCGACTAATGTTATGTTGACCCAGGTATTTTAAAATTCACTCACCCCTCCAGTTTTAAATATATTTTTTTTAATGTGATTTGGAACACTCGTCCTTCTTTATGGGCATCCGCATGCAAATTACAGGCCACGCCTGTAATTAGAGGGACAAGACTGATATTGAGATCCTGCTCGGAATCTGTGGATATCCTTAGAAATTACCTGGTTCTGTGCTACTACTATGTGTGGATGTGTTTTGCCATTGTGTATTCTATATGGGGCAACAAGCCCCATCTCCCCCATCCTCTCACTTTC